>NC_054378.1:132533859-132731175 GCF_017654675.1 Xenopus laevis
CACACTGAAAGCTGGAACTGCAACGTCATGGGCGGGGAGAGAATTCATAGACTTCTGCCCGCCCCTTTTGTGACATCACTGCAGGGTGGGTCTATAAATAGAGGGCAGCGGTGGGTAATATTGACTGGCTGATCTACTCTGGGAGGAAACACTCTGCATATCCCAACCAGGGAGAGAGGTCACCTCCCCAGGGTAAGATCCCAAATCTGGGTCAGTGTGAGCCACAAAATAAACATCTCTACCCATGAAAGGGCTCCAGCAAAAAAGCAAGGACACAAAAGAAAAAAGACACTAGTCCGAGGGGTGTATATATAATAATGGGTTAATTTAATTAGCAGAATTGTTTCTGTCCAGGGCAGGGAATACCCAGAGATGTGACTGCTGCCATAGTGACCAGGGAACATATAAATGCAAGTTCTACACTAAATGGCAGTGTGTTGGGAGTTCCCTTAAATGAGAAGGATCTTGGGGTCTTTGTAGATAACAAGTTGTCTAATTCTGGGCAGTGTCATTCTGTGGCTACTAAAGCAAATAAAGTTCTTGTATAAAAAAGGGCATTAACTCAAGGGATGAAACATAATTGTGTCTCTTTATAGGTCCCTGGTGAGGCCTCATCTGGAGTATGGGGGCAGTTTTGGACTCCAGTCCTTAAGAGGGATATAAATGAGCTGGAGAGAGTGCAGAGACTAAGTGCAACTAAACTGGTTAGAGGGAGGGAAGAGTTAAATTATGAGGGGAGACTGACAAGGTTGGGGTTGTTTTCTCTGGGGGAAAAAAGGCGCTTGTGAGGGGACATGATTAGACTTTACAAGTACATTAGAGGACATTATAGACAAATAGCAGGGGACCTTTTTACCCATAAAGAGAATGACGTACCAGAGGCCTCCCCTTCAGACTAGAGGAAAAGAAGTTTCATTTAAAGGAACAGAGTAGGGGGTTCATCACAGTGAGGACAGTGAGGTTGGGGAATGCACTGCCGGGTGATGATTCAGTTAATGACTATAAGAGGGACTTGGATGATTTCTTGGACAGACATAATACAAAGGCTATTGTGATACTAAACTCTATAGTTAGTATAGATATAGTGAATAAAGTACCCCCACTTGTAAAATATAAGGATATTATAAGTTACCGAGGAGTTTCATGAACATATAAAAGTACGAGGCCGAAGGCCAAGTGTTTTTATACAGGTCATGATACTCCGAGGTAACTTCTAATATCCTTATATTTTACAACTGGGGGTACTTTATTTATTATAATACACAAGTTTCAGTGAGTCATGTGACAGAAATGACATCAGAACTCACCGTTTATAACTGATGACATCAGAACTCACCGTTTATATAGTATATCTATACTATCTCAATGGAGATGATTTGTAGAGCAGCAACTTGGGCTACACTAAATACACTTATTTAGCATTACAAGCTGGACGTTTTTTCGGTTTCTCAAGCCCAGTTTGGGCAGTCAGTAATTAGTGATAATAAATAAGTTGTTTCATCATTACTTAGCAATATTTCCCTACCCTACATTACATTGCTTGGGCCTGTACCCATTACTATTCTTTTCATGATGACAGGGATGGGCAGAAGAGAAAACTGTTGTCCTACTTACACAAATCTCCTTTTCTTTCTTCATTCCCTCCCTAATCTTGTTTTGTCTTTCAACTCAATAACAGACTGTTCACAGAAAGGGGAGAGTTTTATGGCCTTGTAACGATTGATCCTTCTGTCTGGGTTTATGGAACCAGAGGGAAATATCCATTAGTAATTGTTTTAATTGTGGTTCTAGGAGTCTCTCGGAAGTAAATCAAACACACCAGCTATGTATAAGCAAAGGTTTATTACATACATAGAATGAAGAAGATCTACATTACCGAATGAGTAAAAGAGCAAAGCAGACAATCTACAACCAAGACTGGGAGATCCCAGAACAGTCAGCAGATTGAATCCCTCAAACGGAGCACGGAAGGTCCTGTGGCAGCACATGTCAACCCCACCGAATGGAGACCCCCAGTTTATTTAGGCTTAGCAAACAATGAGCGCATATAGTATTTTAATCAATAGCTCATATTATTCATATAATGGTTTGGTTAATAACAGATCTTGCTTCCCATGCGCTCATCTGGATCTGGCCAGACTCCCAACAAGCACATCCGCAGCAGAGATCTTATATTAGTTAACTGGTACCTGAATAGCATATTGTGCCCCTATCTATAATAAAGAAGAGTCTGATAAGGGCTTCACAAATCATAAGACATAATACATATGAGAATAATGAACAAGTATTAGGTCATCGAGTTGATTCCTTCCCATGATTTCTCTTGCACAAAGCTTCATTATACAGAATTATAGATTATATGGCCGCCTTGTATACTATGATACAAAGGTTTGTTATACACAATTATAAGGCATAAAGTTGTCTTTTTACACTAAATTGGGCTCAACATACGACATCGGGTTCAACAGTAGAACAGTTCTTTGTGTTATATTTTATACAGTTCTTTCTCAAAGTATTGCCATGAGCTATTGGGTTTAATCAGAGTATTACCATGAGCCATTATTGAAAAAACTCCTATTAATACAGTAATGATGGGCCAAACTGACCCGCTGCACCAAAAATTCACAAAACGGCAAAATTTGGCAAATGCATTAAAGTGTATGGCCGTCTAATGTTTTTGTTGCACGACAATTTTTTTTCCACCATTGTCTACGGCAGGGATCCCCAACCTTTTGAATCCATGAGCAACATTCAGAATAAAAAGGAGTTGGGGAGCAACACAAGCATGAAAAATGTTCTTGGGGTGCCAAATAAGGGCTGTGATTGGCCATTTGGTAGCCCCTATGTGGATTGTCAACCTACATTGAGGCTCTGTTTGGCAGTACAACTGGTTTTTATACAACCAAAACTTGTCTCCAAGCCTGGAATTCAAAAATAATCACCTGCTTTGAGGCCACTGGGAGCAACATCCAAGGGGTCGGAGAGCAACATGTTGCTCACGAGCTACTGGTTGGGGATCACTGGTCTACGGGTATCTTTTTGCGGCTAAATATTTTGCTCATCACTATCCATTAGTGTTTCATGTTGACTTGGAGTATGGCCAGGAACAGAAATCTCAGCACAATTTTCTCTTTTTCTGACCACTTGTTACAGGGCTGCTTCACCCTTATAGTATAGACGAGACCAAGAATAAATTGCTCACTACTCCATACAGAAATGTTGTGCTGGTGTAGAGGAGGTATATAGCTGAATTGTTCAGTATAAAAATCGTATCTAATAATAGCTGTAATCTAATAGGCTGGAGTGAGTGGATGTGTAACATAATAGCCAGAACACTACTTCCTGCTTTTCAGCTCTCTTGCTTTCCACTGATTGGTTACCAGGCAGTAACCAATCAGGGACTTAAAGGGGGGCCACATCTGTTGCTTTTGAATCTGAGCCGAATGCGGAGGATCAATTACAAACTCACTGAACAGTTATGTCCCATGTGGCCCCCCTTATAGTCACTGACTAACTCAGAGTTAGAGGTAGTGTTCTGGCTATTATGTTACACATCCACTCACTCCAGCCTTTATACATTACATTTTTGCCTAACTGACTATATTAGATACATTATTTATTTTGCACAGTCTATTTAGTTACAGTTTTTATTTTCACACTAAACTGTTGCTTTAAGGGTGTGCCTTAATATTACATACCAGTGATATCCCTGCAGGGAGCACTATTTGGTTTTTTTGGGTGTGAACCACTATTAATGTGGGATCTCCACCACAAAGGCCAGAAAATGATGGGCCTCAATACCACAGAAAATGGACAGAGCTAGTTGAAATGAATGTGGAAGATTTTCAAAATCCAATGTATTAGCAATGGACCCAAAGAACTTTGTCATGGGATCAGCCTGCAGATTTGGGTTGAACAGACAAAACAGTAATTTAAATATTTTTATTTAACAGGTGAAATCCAGACTCATTTCACACAAACAAAGCAAATACTGTTATGAGATTCACAGAATCCAGGACATTCTCCATCTGATTTGGCAGAATCTCCAATCCAAGGCCTTGGAACTAGAATACAGGATTCCCAGGGCTCATTCTGTATGTAGGGGCCACACAAGCTGAAAGTGCCAGGGCCAACTGCCTGTAGCCAAGGGTGAGCACTTGTATCTATATAACATACATATATAGGGCTTATAGACCTCCCATGTAATTAGTGTAAACATCTTCCTCATTTACACAGACAGTCTAGTTGACCAATGAGGGCGCAGGACTGTGGGAAGAAACACTCGGCGTGTTTTATACAAAGTCGGTGAAGTCAAAAGCATCAGCAGCCTGATCGAAGGTCACGTTGGGACGCGACACAACAGGACAGAGCTTATACAGCACAGGAGAGCGAATGGAAAACAATGGCAGGAGAATGGGGGAACAATGTAGAAAAGAGGAGGGCACAAGGTATAGGGAAGAGACAGCAGGAGGGAAGGGATAGGGCACCAATTAGCCCAGAGTGTGGATTACATTTACTTATGTAAATCATTTTCTTTTGTTACTTCCAGTGTCTGGGTCTTCACTTCAAAGATCAGAAAATTAGAAAAAAAAAGTCAGATACAGAGACACAAATAGAATGACATTGCCTTGGCTTCTTCTGACATTCATTGTCTCACCTCTTCCTCAACACCAGCATCATCATCTTCATCATCATCATCATCATCTAACTCCTCCTCAATCACCGCTTGTTCTGTTTCTGGATTGGCCAATTGTCTCATCCACGATGGCGCCGGTAGGTCCAACTGACGTGAAGACGACTAGGTTGGCAGAGTTGGGGCATTTTAGGGCTGCATTGAGAGAAAAAAAAATGACTTCCAACATCTGAATGAGGAATAGGCAATAGGTCACCGTGTAGAGCTCGCAGAACTACGTCTCCCAAATACCCACCGTTCAGGGTAGAAGTATTGTCCCAGCTCCTCACTACAGATGCCGCTGCTCATTGCTGCCGTAACCTCTCTAGTGATGTGGGGCTGACAGTCAGGAGATTCAGGGGGGTCGGCAGTAACATTTCATTCTTGCTCTTAGGAAAGACAAATAAACCAGTGGGAGAGTGAGGCCAGTGATTAGACCAGTGTCCCAATATCCCAGCATACACCGCCAGTTATTGTATAACTGATCACTTACCCCATCCAATCATTAAAGAGCAGCCGGCCGCCCCCCTTTCTTCAGCATCTGTACAAGTAACGCGAGACATTCCAGGCTATTCCTGTAGTTGGGAAATGTGTAGTACAACATCAGCTGCAATAAAGGGACAATGATCTCATTGGGGAGCCTGTAGTGCCCCATAGTGGAGACCCCAAATCTCATCTGAGCCAGGGAAGCACTGCATGGCCCCAGCCCAAATAGCAGCTCCTTCCCAGCAACACCCAGGACTGTGTAACCCCCTAAGGTGAAGCTTCTCGAGGGTGGGCCTCAGCCAGTCACAGCTTTATGGACTAAGGGCAGGATCCAGGAGTAAGTGGCAGTTAACTGGCCCAAAGCTCATTCCCTTTAATAAATGACCCCAGAGACAGGACTAAGGCAGACCAGAACCATCCCATTTAGCTTTTTAGGAGGTTAAAGGGCAAGTCAAGCCCAAAATAAAAATGTGCCTAATAAAAGAAAACATCATTCTAAGCAACTTTCCAATGTACATTACACAAGCTCTTGGTGTTATTCGTAAAAACAATTTCTATGGAGAGACATTTGCTTCACTCCTGCAAAAGTCCGAGTTCCCCAGCAGCAAAGACGGGTCTTTTAATCAGCTGCCGTCTTTGGTTGTGTCGACATTCTGAACCAGCAGTGCAGAGAATAGAAAGGGACAGACACTGCTTTCAATAACACATACACAACTTGAAAACCAGAGAAAAACGGATGAAAGTGAAATGCAAACTTGCTTAGAATTAGGGTTTCTTTAATAAGGCAAAATGTATTTAGGGTTAACATTCCCTTTAAGGACCTCTAAATGTGCCCATTGAGCAGAGGCTCAAACAAACTCACCTCCTGTTTGGAGCAATGTTTCAAGATGGCTTCCACTGCTCCCAACCCGTCCACTTTACATTCAAATGCGCTTCTCAACAGGACAGCAACTGGCGCATTCTGGGGCGACACCAACAGGGCAGTCTAATGTGGGGGGCCAGTCGCACCTCCTGAGGGGAAATTCTCGGGGTGTAACATCAGTCACATAACAAGCACTGGACTTGTGGCCCCAAGGTCTGATTCAGAGTTGGATTGGACGGAAGCTCCACAGGAAAGTCAGCACCAATCTCTCATCATCATGTTCACCAGTGACCCAAAACAAACAAAAGCCCAACAGAAACATTAGCGGCACCTTCTGTTCCCCCTCACTAACACTTTGGGTTCTTTAGTCAGAGCTCTCCTTATATCAGAGGCAACGTTCAACCCCCGGCCAGCACTGCACTGATTATGGCACAAAGTGTAGCCTTGTACTTAAACACACACTTCCCACTGGCCAATTGCTTGTAGTCTGCTTGTGCCCCAAATACAACAAACAAGGTAAGACCCCCCCCCCCCCGGGACAATTCTTTAATAAAAGTGCAAATAGTGCAGGTGTGTAGGGGGAAGAGTGCAGCAGTGTATTAGTACAAATAAAACACTTGCCGGTCAATACCAACTCCTCACTTACCAATTACACCAACTTTAATTCCCTCATTGTGGGAGGGGCACAGGCTGTGTAGGATCCTCAGCAAGACCCGCCCCCGGGACATTTGGGGTCTGTGATGAGATCAGCGCTGTTGGGCACCGCTTCTTCCTCTGCTCCATTGTTGAAATAACAGGAAAGGGACAATGAGTTCCTGACGCTGCAGGATCTGAAAAGTAATTGGGTAAATTGTGTGACCCAGGTGACGGGTCAGATCAGAGGGGGTGGGGTCAGATCACAGGGGGTGGGGTCAGATGAGAGAAGCAATCTAGTCATTGGATACATGTAAGTTTCTGCACAATGAAGTGGCTCAGGTACAAACACTCAGTTACCCACACTCTCTCTCTCTCGGTCACACACTAGTCATGAGTTCAAGGCTCAGCAGCCTCACATTCCAAAAGAACAAACTAAAGGTTGGATAAGACGAAAGCCTCAGTTGTACTTCCCTAACCCGTCTCCACTACACCTTGGCCCAATCAGGAGAGAGAGTGACCGGTGCATAAAGGGGCACGTGGATATACTGACAATGGGCCCAGGAATATCATTCTGGAGACAGTGTTCCCAGACAGGCAGAGATAATAGAGAATTTCCCATCAGCTGAAATCAGAGTTGGATCTTGTGCTCAGTCATAAACCAATCAGAATCCAGTTGAATCTTCATGTTTCAGCCCGTGTAGCTGTATAACTGCCAGTGATTATATGGCTGTGACAGTTGCCAGGCAATAGGCAGATAAAGGAGTGAATAAGGAATCACACACACATTATACAAGAACATACCCCTCTCTTATCTGCCACTTGTGCGGCACATCTCAGGACCTGCAGCCATTTCTCTACAATGTCTCTGGGCGCAGGATCTGGAAGAGACAAGGTTAATGGGCAGATGTGCAATAAAATGGCCTGGG
Source organism: Xenopus laevis (assembly GCF_017654675.1). Classification (NCBI taxonomy): domain Eukaryota; kingdom Metazoa; phylum Chordata; class Amphibia; order Anura; family Pipidae; genus Xenopus; species Xenopus laevis. The sequence goes on from NC_054378.1 coordinate 132,541,442, forward strand.
GCTCCTTCCTTACACTCAATACTATGCCCAGCGATGGTCTGACCCGACCCCCATATGAATCCCACAATCCCAGGCCGTGCTGCTGAATATCTGCCTCCCTCTCAACAAGCTCTGGAACCAACAGAACGAGACAAGCGGCGATCAGAGTTGGATCTGACAGTCGTCATGGTTACATCAGACTCATTTCAAGTTTCTCCTCATCTCTTACCGCTGCCTCCTCCTCCTCCTCCTCACACACACACGCTGCCTTTGCTGCTGTACCGGCCCTTTAACGTATGAAATGCTAAAGCTAATGGAAGCTGCCTGGTTGCTATGGAGACAAGCAGCAATAAAGTAGATTAGAGTAGGAGCCACTAACAGACGCACTGGGGTGAGACTGGGACCAGTTACCTGATTTACTGAGAAGGAGCAGAAGTCTTTTCTTGGGGGATTTAGGACTGCCCAATGGGCCCCTGACATCCAGAACCTCCACAATAACATCAGACTCTTCCAGCACCTGAATATGAGAATAAAGTCATATGGGGGGGGATATAAAATCATGTGACAAGCTTTATCCCCTCCCCCATAGACGCACATTCCCGGGAATGACGGGTAAGAGAGGGGTCTCGGGGGGAATGACGGGTAAGAGAGGGGTCTCGGGGAATGACGGGCAAGAGAGGGGTCTCGGGGGGGAATGACGGGCAAGAGAGGGGTCTCGGGGGGAATGACGGGTAAGAGAGGGGTCTTGGGGAATGACGGGCAAGAGAGGGGTCTCGGGGGGGAATGACGGGCAAGAGAGGGGTCTCGGGGGGAATGACGGGTAAGAGAGGGGTCTCGGGGAATGACGGGCAAGCGAGGGGTCTCGGGGGGGAATGACGGGCAAGAGAGGGGTCTCGGGGGAATGACGGGCAAGAGAGGGGTCTCGGGTGGGATCGACGGGCAAGAGAGGGTCATCGGGGGGGAATGACGGGCAAGAGAGGGGTCTCGGGGGGGAATGACGGGCAAGAGAGGGGTCTCGGGGGGGAATGACGGGCAACGAGAGGGGTCTCGGGGGGGAATGACGGGCCAAGAGAGGGGTCTCGGGGGGGAATGACGGGCAAGAGAGGGGTCTCGGGGGGGAATGACGGGCAAGAGAGGGGTCTCGGGGGAATGACGGCAAGGAGGGGTCCCTCGGGGGAATGACGGGCAAGAGAGGGGTCCTCGGGGAAATGACGGGCAAGAGAGGGGTCTCGGGGGGAATGACGGGTAAGAGAGGGGTCTCGGGGGGAATGACGGGCAAGAGAGGGGTCTCGGGGGGGAATGACGGGCAAGAGAGGGGTCTCGGGGGGGAATGACGGGCAAGAGAGGGGTCTCGGGGGAATGACGGGCAAGAGAGGGGTCTCGGGGGGAATGACGGGCAAGAAGAGGAGTCCTCGGGGAATGACGGGCAAGAGAGGGGTCTCGGGGGGGATGACGGGTAAGAGAGGGGTCTCGGGGGGGAATGACGGGCAAGAGAGGGGTCTCGGGGAATGACGGGCAAGAGAGGGGTCCTCGGGGGGGAATGACGGGCAAGAGAGGAGTCTCGGGGAATGACGGGCAAGAGAGGGGTCTCGGGGGGGAATGACGGGTAAGAGAGGGGTCTCGGGGGGGAATGACGGGCAAGAGAGGGGTCTCGGGGGGGAATGACTGGCAAGAGAGGGGTCTCGGGGGGGAATGACGGGCAAGAGAGGGGTCTCGGGGGGGAATGACGGGTAAGAGAGGGTCTCGGGGAATGACGGGTAAGAGAGGAGTCTCGGGGAATGACGGGCAAGAGAGGGGTCTCGGGGGGGAATGACGGGCAAGAGAGGGGTCTCGGGGGGGAATGACGGGCAAGAGAGGGGTCTCGGGGAATGACGGGCAAGAGAGGGGTCTCGGGGGGGAATGACGGGTAAGAGAGGGGTCTCGGGGGGAATGACGGGTAAGAGAGGAGTCTCGGGGAATGACGGGCAAGAGAGGGGGTCTCGGGGGGGAATGACGGGTAAGAGAGGGGTCTCGGGGGGGAATGACGGGCAAGAGAGGGGTCTCGGGGAATGACGGGCAAGAGAGGGGTCTCGGGGGGGAATGACGGGTAAGAGAGGGGTCCTCGGGGGGGGAATGACGGGTAAGAGAGGAGTCTCGGGGAATGACGGGCAAGAGAGGGGTCTCGGGGGGAATGACGGGTAAGAGAGGGGTAATGACGGGTAAGAGAGGAGTCTCGGGGAATGACGGGCAAGAGAGGGGTCTCGGGGGGAATGACGGGCAAGAGAGGGGTCTCGGGGGGAATGACGGGTAAGAGAGGAGTCTCGGGGAATGACGGGCAAGAGAGGGGTCTTGGGGGGGAATGACGGGCAAGAGAGGGGTCTCGGGGGGGAATGACGGGTAAGAGAGGGGTCTCGGGGGGGAATGACGGGCAAGAGAGGGGCTCGGGGGAATGACGGGCAAGAGAGGGGTCTCGGGGGAATGACGGGCAAGAGAGGGGTCTCGGGGGGGAATGACGGGTAAGAGAGGGGTCTCGGGGAATGACGGGCAAGAGAGGGGTCTCGGGGGGGAATGACGGGCAAGAGAGGGGTCTCGGGGGGGAATGACGGGTAAGAGAGGGGTCTCGGGGGGGAATGACGGGCAAGAAGAGGGGTCTCGGGGGAATGACGGGCAAGAAGAGGGGTCTCGGGGGGAATGACGGGCAAGAGAGGAGTCTCGGGGAATGACGGGCAAGAGAGGGGTCTCGGGGGGGAATGACGGGCAAGAGAGGGGTCTCGGGGGGAATGACGGGCAAGAGAGGGGTCTCCGGGGAATGACGGGCAAGAGAGGGGTCTCGGGGGGAATGACGGGCAAGAGAGGGGTCCTCGGGGGGGAATGACGGGTAAGAGAGGAGTCTCGGGGAATGACGGGCAAGAGAGGGGTCTCGGGGGGGAATGACGGGTAAGAGAGGGGTCTCGGGGGGGAATGACGGGCAAGAGAGGGTCTCGGGGGGAATGACGAGCAAGAGAGGGGTCTCGGGGAATGACGGGCAAGAGAGGGGTCTCGGGGGGAATGACGGGCAAGAGAGGAGTCTCGGGGAATGACGGGCAAGAGAGGGGTCTCGGGGGGAATGACGGGCAAGAGAGGGGTCTCGGGGGAATGACGGGCAAGAGAGGGGTCTCGGGGGGAATGACGGGTAAGAGAGGAGTCTCGGGGAATGACGGGCAAGAGAGGGGTCTCGGGGGGGAATGACGGGCAAGAGAGGGGTCTCGGGGAATGACGGGCAAGAGAGGGGTCCTCGGGGGGGAATGACGGGCAAGAGAGGGGTCTCGGGGGGGAATGACGGGCAAGAGAGGGGGTCTCGGGGGGGAATGACGGGCAAGAGAGGGGTCTCGGGGGAATGACGGGCAAGAGAGGGGTCTCGGGGGGAATGACGGGCAAGAGAGGAGTCCTCGGGGAATGACGGGCCAAGAGAGGGGTCTCGGGGGGGAATGACGGGCAAGAGAGGGGTCTCGGGGGGGAATGACGGGTAAGAGAGGGGTCTCGGGGGGAATGACGGGTAAGAGAGGGGTCCTCGGGGGGGAATGACGGGTAAGAGAGGGGTCTCGGGGAATGACGGGTAAGAGAGGGGTCTCGGGGGGGAATGACGGGCAAGAGAGGGGTCTCGGGGGGGAATGACGGGCAAGAGAGGGGTCTCGGGGGGGAATGACGGGCAGAGAGGGGTCTCGGGGGAATGACGGGCAAGAGAGGGGTCTCGGGGGGAATGACGGGTAAGAGAGGAGTCTCGGGGAATGACGGGCAAGAGAGGGGTCTCGGGGGGAAATGACGGGCAAGAGAGGGGTCTCGGGGGGGGATGACGGGTAAGAGAGGGGTCCTCGGGGGGGAATGACGGGCAAGAGAGGAGTCCTCGGGGGGGAATGACGGGTAAGAGAGGGGTCTCGGGGGGGAATGACGGGCAAGAGAGGGGTCTCGGGGGAATGACGGGCAAGAGAGGGGTCTCGGGGGGAATGACGGGTAAGAGAGGGGTCCTCCGGGGGGGAATGACGGGCAAGAGAGGGGTCTTCGGGGGGGAATGACGGGCAAGAAGGGGTCTCGGGGGGAATGACGGGTAAGAGAGGGGTCTCGGGGTGGTGATGACGGCAAGAGAGGGGTCTCGGGGGGAATGACGGGCAAGAGAGGGGTCTCGGGGGGGATGACGGGCAAGAGAGGGGTCTCGGGGGGGAATGACGGGCAAGAGAGGGGTCTTCGGGGGGGAATGACGGGTAAGAGAGGGGTCTCGGGGGAATGACGGGCAAGAGAGGGGTCTCGGGGGGGAATGACGGGCAAGAGAGGGGTCTCGGGGGGAATGACGGGCAAGAGAGGAGTCCGGGGGGGAATGACGGGTAAGAGAGGGGTCTCGGGGGAATGACGGGCAAGAGAGGGGTCTCGGGGGGGAATGACGGGTAAGAGAGGGGTCTCGGGGGGAATGACGGGCAAGAGAGGGGTCTCGGGGGGGAATGACGGGCAAGAGAGGAGTCTCGGGGAAATGACGGGGCCAAGAGAGGGGTCTCGGGGGGGAATGACGGGCAAGAGAGGAGTCTCGGGGAATGACGGGCAAGAGAGGGGTCTCGGGGGGGAATGACGGGCAAGAGAGGAGTCTCGGGGAATGACGGGCAAGAGAGGGGTCTCGGGGGGAATGACGGGCAAGAGAGGGGTCTCGGGGGAATGACGGGTAAGAGCCATAGAGTAAGCAATATAAGAGGAATCACACATGGGTGAGACCCGCACACTCACTCGGACGTTTCATGACCTCTGTGTCCGGCTGCCGACATCACGTGTGAGACTTCTGTGCGCGCTCCCAAAATAGATATAACGTGAATCACGTGACGACAACCTTCAACGCGAGGTATTGGCTTCTCGGTCAGCGTCAAAGCGGAAGTGATTTCAACGCTCTGCGTAACCTCTAACCCTGCGTGCCCTCGCGTCCTGTTCCGAAACCACGCCCCTGGGTAGCCATCTTGGTACCGGCACCGATTCTCCCGCTTCTGCTGCCTTTATCCCATCGTCTCTTCTGAGCCCCACACACCGGCACAATCCTGGCGACCCCCGTGTGGCAGCGGCAGCGCGTGTCTGTCTGGCGGAGGAGAGGAGTGAGTGTCTGTCTGTTACATGTGGGGAACCATTGTCTCTTGTGTCTCCTCCTTTGTTTATATTCTGATACTTTATCCTCTCATTATACTCTTCTCCCCCCATTATTATCTCTTATTCCCTATATCCCCCATTATTATCCTCTTATTCCCTATATCCCCCCCATTATTATCTCTTATTCCCTATATCCCCCATTATTATCCTCTTATCCCCCCCATTATTATCCTCTTATTCCCTATATCCCCCATTATTATCTCTTATTCCCTATATCCCCCCCATTATTATCTCTTATTCCCTATATCCCCATTATTATCTCTTATTCCTATATCCCCCCATTATTATCTCTTATTCCCTATATCCCCCCATTATTATCTCTTATTCCCTATATCCCCCATTATTATCTCTTATTCCCTATATCCCGCATTATTATCCTCTTATTCCTATATCCCCCATTATTATCCTCTTATTCCCTATATCCCCATTATTATCCTCTTATTCCCTATATCCCCCATTATTATCCTCTTATTCCCTATAATCCCCCATTATTATCCTCTTATTCCCTATATCCCCCCATTATTATCCTCTTATTCCCTATATCCCCCCATTATTATCCTCTTATTCCCTATATCCCCCCATTATTATCTCTTATTCCTATATCCCCCCATTATTATCCTCTTATTCCCTATATCCCCCCATTATTATCTCTTATTCCCTATATCCCCCATTATTATCTCTTATTCCCTATATCCCCCCCATTATTATCTCTTATTCCCTATATCCCCCCATTATTATCTCTTATTCCTATATCCCCCCATTATTATCCTCTTATTCCCTATATCCCCATTTATTATCTCTTATTCCCTATATCCCCCATTATTATCCTCTTATTCCCTATATCCCCCATTATATCCTCTTATTCCCTATATCCCCCATTATTATCCTCTTATTCCTATATCCCCCCATTTATTATCCTCTTATTCCCTATATCCCCCATTATTATCCTCTTATTCCCTATATCCCCCATTATTATCCTCTTATTCCCCAATATCCCCCCATTATTATCCTCTTATTCCCTATATCCCCCCCATTATTATCTCTTATTCCCTATATCCCCCATTATTATCTCTTATTCCCTATATCCCCCCCATTATTATCTCTTATTCCTATATCCCCCATTATTATCCTCTTATTCCCTATATCCCCCATTATTATCCTCTTATTCCCTATATCCCCCATATTATCCTTATTCCCTATATCCCCATTATTATCCTCTTTCCTATACTCCCCCATTATTATCCTCTTATTCCCTATATCCCCCCCATTATTATCTCTTATTCCCTAATATCCCCCCATTATTATCTCTTATTCCTATATCCCCCCATTATTATCTCTTATTCCTATATCCCCCATTATTATCTCTTATTCCCTATATCCGCCCATTATTAATCCTCTTATTCCCTATATCCCCCAATTATTATCCTCTTATTCCCTATATCCCCCAATTATTATCCTCTTATTCCCTATATCCCCATTATTATCTCTCATTATACTCTCTCCCCCATTATTATCTCTTATTCCCTATATTCCCCATTTATATCCTTCTTATTCCCTATATCCCCCCATTATTATCTCTTATTCCCTATATCCCCCATTATTATCTCTTATTCCCTATATCCCCCCATTATTATATCTTATTCCTATATCCCCATTATTCTCTTATTCCCATACCCCCCCATTATTATTCTTATTCCCTATATCCCCCCATTATTATCCTCTTATTCCTATATCCCCATTATTAATCCTCTTATTCCTATATCCCCATTATTTATCTCTTATCCCTATATCCCATTATTATCCTCTTATTTCCTATTCCCCCATTAATTATCTCTTATTCCCTATATCCCCCATTTATTTCTCTTATTCCCTATATCCCCCCATTATTATCTCTTATTCCTATATCCCCCCATTATTATCTCTCTATTCCCTATATCCCCCATTATTATCCTCTTATTCCCTATATCCCATTATATCCTCTTATTCCCTATATCCCCCCATTATTATCCTCTTATTCCTATATCCCCCATTTATTATTCTTATTCCCTATATCCCCATTATTATTATCCCTATTCTCATTATACTCTTTTCCTATATCCCCCATTATTATCCTCTTATTTCCTATATCCCCATTATTATCTCTTATTCCTTATCCCCCCTTTATTATCCTCTATTCCCTATATCCCCATTATTATCCTCTTATTTATATCCCATTATTATCTCTTATTCCCTATTCCCCCATTATTACCTCTTATCCCTATATCCCACATTATTATCCTCTTATTCCCTATATCCCCCATTATATCTCTTATTCCCTATATCCCCCATTATTATCCTCTTATTCCCTATATCCCCCCATTATTATCCTCTTATTCCCTATATCCCCCATTATTATCCTCTATTCCCTATATCCCCCATTATTATCCTCTTATTCCCTATATCCCCCATTATTATCCTCTTATTCCCTATATCCCCCATTATTATCCTCTTATTCCCTATATCCCCCATTATTATCTCTTATTCCCTATATCCCCCCATTATTATCTCTTATTCCCTATATCCCCCCATTATTATCCTCTTATTCCCTATATCCCCCCATTATTATCCTCTTATTCCCTATATCCCCCATTATTATCCTCTTATTCCTATATCCCCCATTATTATCTCTTATTCCCTATATCCCCATTATTATCCTCTTATTCCCTATATCCCCCCATTATTATCCTCTTATTCCTATATCCCCCATTATTATCTCTTATTCCCTATATCCCCCATTATTATCCTCTTATTCCCTATATCCCCCATTATTATCCTCTTATTCCCTATATCCCCCATTATTATCCCTTATTCCCTATATCCCCCATTATTATCCTCTTATTCCTATATCCCCCATATATTATCCCTTATTCCCTATATCCCCCATTATTATCTTATTTCCTATATCCCCCCATTATTATCCTCTTATATCCCTATATCCCCCCATTATTATCCTCTTATTCCCTATATCCCCCATTATTATCTCTTATTCCCTATATCCCCATTATTTCCTCTTATTCCCTATATCCCCCATATTATCCTCTTATTCCCTATATCCCCCCCATTATTATCTCTTATTCTCTATATCCCCCATTATTTCTCTTATTCCCTATATCCCCCATTATTATCCTCTATTCCCTATATCCTATCCTTATTCCCTATATCCCCCATATATCCTCTTATTCCCTATTCCCATTATATATTCCCCCATTATTATCCCTTATTCCTATTCCCCTTATTCCTATATCCCCCATTATTATCTCTTATTCCCTATATCCCCCCCATTATTATCCTCTTATTCCCTATATCCCCCCATTATTATCCTCTTATTCCCTATATCCCCCATTATTATCCTCTTATTCCCTATATCCCCCATTATTATCTCTTATTCCCTATATCCCCATTATTATCCTCTTATTCCCTATATCCCCCCATTATTATCCTCTTATTCCCTATATCCCCCCATTATTATCCTCTATTCCTATATCCCCCCATTATTATCCTCTTGTTCCTATATCCCCCCATTATATCCTCTTATTCCTATATCCCCCATTATTATCCTCTTATTCCCTATATCCCCCCATTATTATCTCTTATTCCCTATATCCCCCATTATTATCTCTTATTCCCTATATCCCCCATTATTATCTCTTATTCCCTATATCCCCCATTATTATCCTCTTATTCCCTATATCCCCATTATTATCCTCTTATTCCCTATATCCCCCATTATTATCTCTATTCCCTATATCCCCCATTATTATCCTCTTATTCCCTATATCCCCATTATTATCCTCTTATTCCCTATATCCCCCCATTATTATCTCTTATTCCCTATATCCCCCATTATTATCCTCTTATTCCCTATATCCCCCCATTATTATCCTCTTATTCCCTATATCCCCCCATTATTATCCTCTTATTCCCTATATCCCCCATTATTATCCTCTTATTCCCTATATCCCCCATTATTATCCTCTTATTCCCTATATCCCCCCATTATTATCCTCTTATTCCCTATATCCCCCATTATTATCCTCTTATTCCCTATATCCCCCATTATTATCCTCTTATTCCCTATATCCCCCCATTATTATCTTCTAATTCCTATATATCCCCCAATATATCTCTTTCCCTATATCCCCCCATATTATCTCTATTCCCTATATCCCCCCCATTATTATCCTCTTATTCCCTATATCCCCCATATTATCCTCTTATTCCCTATATCCCCCCATTATTATCCTCTTATTCCCTATATCCCCCCCATTATTGTCCTTCTTATTCCCTATATCCCCCCCATTATTATCCTCTTATTCCTATATCCCCCCATTATTATCCTTTATTCCCTTATCCCCCCCATTATTATCCTCTTATTCCCTATATCCCCATTATTATCCTCTTATTCCCTATATCCCCCCATTATTATCCTCTTATTCCCTATATCCCCCATTATTATCCTCTTATTCCCTATATCCCCCCCCCATTATTATACATAAATATAAATACTATAGATAAATGTCAATAACTCGTGTATTTTACTATAGGAGACAACAGAACCAGTGAGCTCCAAGAGGCGTCGGGCGACCTCTCCTTCCAGCAGTGTCAGTGGGGGGGACTTTGATGACAGCCCCCACTCTACAAGCACCCCCAACTCTGGGCGCAAGAGAAGGCGACCCCCTCATGTGGCCCCTGTGGATCCAGTAAGTAAATGGGAATGTCGGCCATTCTCTGCTGTTGGAGTGATGTCCCTCACACACCGTTGCACATGTGGATTAGCTGAGTTATGTTGTTGGCACCAGATCACAAGATTCATTTATCCTCTCATGTGATGGGAGTGCTATTCTAGTTTTTGTTTCCTCAACCAAACTAACCTGCACTTGTCCCGCTTATATGAGAAAACTGAGGGTTCAGCAAGCACCTTATGGGTGCCAGTGGGTTCAGTACCACACACATTCCTGTTAGTGCTGTTCCCTTAGGAATGTTGATGGTCTGACAATATGTAGTGATGGCTGCCCCTGCACGACTCTACATTGGGCCCTGGGGAGGAGGTACCCACATAAGTGTTTGGTTGATGTGGTAGAGGATGGATCCTGTTCAGGGGCCCCTATATGTATGTGTGCTTTTACAGAGTTTTTCATCTGTTTATCTTTTCAGATTGCAGTTTGCCATGAACTTTACAACACTATCCGGGATTATAAGGATGAGCAGGGCCGGATACTGTGTGAACTCTTTATTAGAGCCCCCAAGCGCAGGTAAGTGTCCCACAGGCAATCATTTCCATGTTCCCCTTATCCAGGCTTCTTTGGACTGGCCCTTATACATATCCTGTGTTTTGTTAGCCAAACACACTGTTCATTATTTGCATCAGTCCCTGATACACTGGAGATTACAGTGCAAGGTCCCTGTTACACAGTCCCATCAGTCACTGCCCCAGTGGAGCTTACAATCTAAACACCTTATCCCATGCACACGCTCTGTGGTGGATTGTTCTTACTGAAAAGTCCTTTAGCAGGAGCAGTAGGCACTTCTGCAAGCTTTCTTTTTAACTCCATTTAAAGCTGTGGTTCCCAAACTGTACAATGGGCCGCCTCTGAGGGTGAATGCTTATTTGCTCTCCTGGGATTATAGGTAAGAGCATTTTAAAGGAAAACTATACCCCCAAAATGAAGACTTAAGCAACAGATAGTTTATATCAAATTGAATGACATATTAAAGAATCTTACCAAACTGGAATATATATTTACATAAATATTGCCCTTTTACATCTCTTGCCTTGAACCACCATTTTGTGACTCTATCTGTGCTGTCTCAGAGATCACCTGACCAGAAATACTGCAGCTCTAACTGTAACAGGAAGAAGTGAGGAAGCAAAAGGCAGAACTCTGTCTGTTAATTGGCTCATGTGACCTTACATGTGGTTTGTATGTGTGCACAGTGAATCTTACGATCTCAGGGGGCGGCCCTTATTTTTTAAAATGGCAGTTTTCTATTTATGATTACCCAATGGCACATACTACTAAAAAAGTATATTATTATGATAATGGTTCATTTACATGAAGCAGGGTTTTACTTATGAGCTGTTTTACTCAGTATCTTTTAATAGAGACCTACATTGTTTGGGGGGTATAGTTTTCCTTTAATCTTAGCTGGATTTATTTATAAGATTTTTTTCCTTTGGTAGAAACCAACCGGATTATTATGAAGTGGTTTCTCAGCCCATTGACCTGATGAAGATTCAGCAGAAGCTGAAGATGGAAGAGTATGATGACGTGCGCTTACTCACTGCCGACTTTCAGCTGCTCTTCCAGAATACGAAAGCTTATTATAAGGTAGGAACAGGGCCCTGTATGCTCCCATGCTTTCTTATCTACCCCTGTAGAATGATGAGGGTAGCCTGGCATGCAATTGCCTTTCTGTCTCTTGTAAATAAAGAGAATGATAAATGTGCAGTGCACGTTGCAACACTAACAAGGCGAGCAACTATTATCTTTTTTATCTCTCACCAGCCTGAAAGTCCAGAATATAAAGCTGCATGCAAACTATGGGATTTGTACGTCCGTACTAGGAACGAGTTTGTTCAGAAAGGAGAATGTGAGGAAGACGATGAGGAAGAAGAGGCACAGGAGAGTGCTGCACCTGAAGAGGAAGTAAGCTTCTGTTTTTCCTTCATTCCCTTAAATCTGAATAAAAACAGGATCTCCCTAGGTTATTCCCGGATTTAAATGTCCAGATCTATGAGATTCATTAGATGGGAATCGTTTGGGTCCATCATGTCCGAGAGTGAAGTTTAGATCAGGTTCACGAGTAAGTGGGACGGCTGGGCATATTCCACATTTAGTAGGAATTATAAGGGTATGTTTGATTACAGAATGTATTTGGTTTGTATAACAGCAGTAGGTGTGGGCTCTAGGGACCCTCAAGACTGGTTCTACTGAATCTAGGCTCTATTTCAGCTGAACATAACTTTACTGGGGGAAAGTAAGAAAGTTGCACCATTACAGTTACAGTCAACAACCCTGTCTCTGGCACACAATTGTTATGTCAGGAGCCAGCATTTCCCTCTCTTGCTGCTCACAGAGGGCAGCACAAGTGTCTCATTGGGAGCACTTACTGGACATCGCTTGGCTCCAGCATGCTAACTGTTATCTCATGCAGTGAGTTCATATCCAAGTAAATGTAAAAAAGGAGCACCGAGGAAGCCAGTATAAAAAAAAAAAATCAAAATTTATTTGATGCACATTAAAAACTCCAAATTACAGCAGCATATCACAGGTCTTGGCTGTCCACTGAATGCGTTTGGTGGCTCCACGCCACTTCATCAAAAACAGAAGCTATGCTGATAAGCTGTTGTAATTTGGAGTTTTTAATGTTCATTAAATAAATTTTGACTTTTTTATACTGGCTTCCTCGGTGCTCCATTTTTTGCATTTATTTGGAGATGCAACTACCCACAGTGCACCACTTCTGGTTCATGAATTTACCTTTAGGCCTTATCTGTGCAGAACTACCTAAAGCCGAGCTTAGAGCAGCTACTGGAATCTATCACTACTGCCACTCACCCTGGGGGAAGGATGATCAGTGAACTCTTTCAGAAGCTGCCCTCCAAGGTGGTGAGTACCTGCTTGATATACACCTATACCAATAGACTCTCTGCTTAGTGTTCTGCTTCACTGTCACTTCTTGCTTTTCAGCATTACCCAGATTACTATGCCATCATAAAGGATCCCATCGATCTCAAGACCATTGCTCAGAGGATTCAGGTACTAAGATGAGGAAGAACCTACCTGCTTACTTAGTAGTTCTGACCTGTGCATCCCACACCTTTATTTAATTATGTCAAGTCTCTATCCCTGACCTGTGTTTCACATTGCTTTATACATATATTTGGGATTAATAGGATAGATTTAAATTAACTAAGAAATTGAGTCATTCACGGGAACACAATCTCTGCCGTGTAGCCCTCTATATGATTGTCATGTGGGGTCCATTAGCCCTGGCCTATGTATGCTATTCCTTTACAGCTTAGATGAGGGGAATATACTGCCTCTGATTGACTTGCATTTCTCTTCTTAGGGTCACTGGTTAAAGGGGCTACTGGATTATTTTGCCTTTATTCTGCATGTGCTATGGCATTACTGTTCACACTCTTCATATATAGACATTTTAAAAATCTATACTTCGTCTGAAAGAAATCTGTCTCTCTTACTTCACAGTCTGGTCACTATAAAAGTGTCAATGCGATGGCCAAAGATATCGATTTGCTGACAAAGAATGCAAAGACTTACAATGAACCGGGCTCTCAAGTCTTCAAGGTGAGAGATGGAGGTCTAAGTATTAAGTCTGAGTGAGTGAAAGAGGACTTGGATCTAGCTCTGTGCTCAGTGCTTATTATTCTCTCCATAGCTGCTGTGGTTTAACCTTCCTTTATGTTCTCTTTTAGGATGCGAATACCATAAAAAAACTGTTTGCATTAAAAAAGTCTGAAATTGATAGTGCAGAGGTGGCCAAGTCAAGCCTCCGGAGCAGGTAAGGAACGTGGGATCCACTTGCACATTGAGTCCTATTTGCGAATTGCTACCACTACTTAAGGTGCTTAAAGTGGTCTCAATTGGCGATAGTGTTATTAAAGGAGAACTAAAGCCTAATTAAAGAAGTAGGTAGAAATGTTGTACATGATGTTTTGTGCTTCTGTACCAGCCCAAGGCAACCACAGCCCTTTAGCAGTAAAGATCTGTGTCTCCAAAGATGCCCCAGTAGCTCCCCATCTTCTTTTCTGCTGATTCACTGATTCACATGCTCTGTGCTGCTGTCACTTACTGAGCTTAGGGAGCCACTCACAATATACAGTACACATAGAATAGAAATGTCACAATATAAGGCTGATTAGTAATTAATACACATAATTACTACATGGCAGCACAGAAACCAGTGCAATTAGCATCAGAATTGAATAATCAGCAAACCTGTAGCATCAGCTTATATTACAGCCAGGGAAGCTCATTTTCTGCTGGATAATTAGTGACGAGCCCTAAGCTTAGCTTCTCAACAGCCAATCAGAGCCCACTGAGCATGTGAGTGTCACAGACACTTTCCAAGATGGTGACCCCCTGTGACAAGTTTGAAGTCCTGGATCATTGCTGCTATTGACAAGCTCAAACTTTAGCCTCCTGCAATAAGTTCACAATATAAAATGTCATTTTTAGCCACATTTATTTTTAGGGTTTAGTTCTCCTTTAAAATTCTGAATGGGTTTCCAGATGAGGGGTACCATACCTGTAATCACTAGTTCATACACTTTATGGAATACAAGGCAAGATTTCTGTAACCTCACTTGGTAGTATCTGTTTTACTCTCCATTTCTCTGTTCTAAGATGTTTGGTTTCTGTGTCTTTAGTGAAGTGACAATGTTGGGAAAGTCAAATTACTATAAACCCGCAGAGACTAAATTTGCCTCTAATTGCAGGAATAAGAGGCCGGCACAAGGAGACCGTCTCTCTGCGATCACCATGGCTTTGCAGTATGGGTCAGAAAGTGAGGAGGATGCATCTTTAAATGGTAGGTTTTCAGTATTTCCCAGAATGCACTTGTTTGTTCAAATTGTGATTGGTAGATCTTGTTGCCTTTTTTTAAGCTGTAGGTGAAATGTACAACATTCAGGAGAGTTAGTCAAATACTGGTCAGCCTTTCCCCAGGCCTAACTGGTTTTATCCTATGGGAATATTTAGTCGGCACCTGCTTGGCTTTCTCACTTGGACATCATGTGAGACAAGAAGCAGCAGTGAGATAAAGGCATCCATCCATACGATAAAAACACTGGCAGATATCTGCAGAGTGGCTGCTCTGGGGAGACCTTCCAATGGATCACTAAAAGGGAGCATTATGCTTGTTTTTGTTCTTTCCTTCTGCAACCCACCTTGTTTTAGGTCTGGCTTCCTCCCTGCAGGAATCGGAATTTCATGGTTCAGGCATTGCAGATTCCCTCCTGCTTAGTCTTGGAGCTTTAACCACTCTCCTTTAGGACCTTTTCACTATTTTGGGGTCCTAGGGACCACATGTTGCTCTGCACTGCCAGGGGGCGATGAAAGACACTTCCGGCACCCCTTATATGCTCTTCCAACAGGGAATCCTCTTTGATGGAGAGACAGACCTGAAATGAGGAAATAAAATCACCCGTTTAGAAGAAGGCATTTCCTCCTCAAGGTCCATGATGCCAGAATCCAGAAGATCCTTTAAAATGTCTCTCTGACCCTAAATGTCTGTATAATGGCTCCAGTAACTTAGTTAGGGTGGTTGGGAAGTTACTCTCCAGTTAAACCTCTGCTGCTTGGGCACTGGTTACTTCTGATTCTGTGCAGGAAACAGACTGGCCCACGGCTGGATGAGCTATTTGCTGCTCGTGGGTGGGCTGTTGTCACTGTTTCCTTAAAGTGTTTTTTTTAGTGCTGAGGATAATAAAATCATTAAGCAGGTGTCAGTAGGTTAGAGCTCTTTCCCAGCACAGAACAAAAGTCATAGGTCCAGTACCTTTCACAGTTCATTTAGTTTATTTGGGGCAGAAGCATTCCAGAAAAGTGAACTCCCAGTCTGTCTCCTCCTTCTCTTCCCACCAGACGCTTTCTATCAACAATTCCTTCTCACTCTGCATCTATGGCCAGCTTTAGGGTCCTTGTATTTGCAAAGATCTGATCATATGAATCATGGTACGATCGGACTTTCCCATCTCCCGACCCGCCACTAACCATTCAGATCAAAGTCTTACCAGTCAGATTAGTAAAAGAACAGATCAGCTGATGTTCTGCCCCTGACAGCAATCGTACGATATCTATGTCCAACCAAAGCTGGTGAGTCTCCCACTGAAAATCGTCAGATCAGCAATACACGCAGAGATATTATCGGCAGCCGACAGAAATTTTCTAACCTGTCCCATCGACCAAACGACCGATCTCCGCCGGACGAAAAATGTTGGGACTCTCCACACGGTTCGAAAATCGTACGAATCCTCGATTTGTACGATCAGATCTTTGCGTCTATGGCCAGCTTTAAGCCCACCCTAACTGAGCTGCTGCATGCTCACCAACTAGTCTCAATCCTCCCAATCAACTCTGTTTTCACACCCTTTTTTCCTTAACTGACATTTTTAGATCTCAAGGAACAGAACTAGCATGTCCAACCAGTGAAGGTCAAGGTTTTGATGGAGATTGAGATTTATCAGGATGATCCAGATCTCCATTAGAGAATGACTTAATTTCTGGCAGGGAATCCATAATAAATCATTTGCTGCCATAATGTTCAGTCAAGTCACCAGAATCTTTTTTCTGTCAGCTCAACGTAATACTTGGGACCCTTGAGGATCCCTCTTATTAACGTCTGCTAAGTACAGTAAGTCTTGGGTTTTTAATAGGGATGCACCGAATCCACTATTTTGGATTTGGCCGAACCCCTGAATCCTTTGCGAAAGATTTGCCTGAATACTGAACCAAATCCTAAATTGCATATATGCATATGCAAATTAGGAGTGGGAAGGGGAAAACATTTTTTACTTCCTTGTGAGAAAAAGTCACACGATTTCCCTCCCAACCCCTAATTTGCCTATGAAAATTTGTATTTGGTTCCGAATCCTGCTGAAAAAGGCCTGATCCGAATCCTGGATGCGGTCCATCCCTAGTTTTTAAGCCTTTTCACCAGACCTGAACACTGTCCCTTGTCTGGATCTCGTTAAATCACTGTAAATTTGTCGCTTTTCATTTCTATCTCCCCAAAAGAAGTTTGTGTGCAATTTCCTTGTTGCTGGTTGGATTAAGTATTCATTTCTTAGTCATATCCCCAGAAGGAAGAGTCGAGCGATCCACACTCTACACAGACCTTCACAAAAAAGGGGGGTCAAGGTTAAAGATGTAAAAGGGCCATAATTGGGAGAGATCCAGGGACCTAACATTGGATACAACTTGTACCGTTGTCCCCCTTAACTATAACATTATGATCACTCTCTATAACTAAGAAAAATGTTTGAAGAAATGCAACCTTTATTGTTGTTTCCATCCATCACTATATAGGATAATATTAAAGGGGTGGTTCACCTTTGAGTTAACTGTCCGTATGACATAGAGAGGGATATTCTGAGACAATTTGCAATTGGTTTTCATTTTTTATTATTTGTCGTTTTTGACTTACTTGGCTTTTTATTCAGCAGCTCTCCAGTTTGTAATTTCAGCCATCTGGTTGCTAGGGTCCAAATTACCCCAGCAACCGTGCATTGGTTTGAATGAGAATGTGGAATATAAACAGGGAGGGTCAGAACAGAAAGATGAGGAATAAAAAGTAGCAATAACAATACATGTGTAGCTTTAGAGAGGATTTGATTTTAGAGGGGATCGGTGACACCCCTTTTGAAAGCTGGAAAGAGTCGGGAGAAGAAGGGAAATAATTCATAAACTATAAAAAACAAATAATGAAGACCAATTGAAAAGTTGCTTAGAACTGGCCATTCTATAAAATACTAAACGTTAACCTGAAGGTGAACCACCCCTTTAAAGGGTTGGTTCACCTTTAAGGTAACTTTTTATTTTTTTTATAGAACGGCCAATTCTAAGCAACTTTTCATTTGGTTTTCATTATTTGTTTTTTATAGTTATTTTCCATTTTCTTCTGACTCTTTCCAGCTTTCAAATGGGCGTCACTGACCCCTTCTAAAAAAACAAATACTCTGTAAGGCTACAAATGTATTGTTATTGTTACTTTTTATTACTGATCCTTCTATTCAGGCCTCTCCTATTCATATTCCAGTCTCTTGTTCAAATCAATGCATGGTTGCTAGGGGAATGTGGGCCCTAGTTACCAAATTGGTTAGGATGCAAATTGAAGAGCTGCTGAATAAAAAGCTAAATAAGTCAAAAACCGTCAATAATAAAAAATGAAAACCAACTGCAAATAGTCTCAGAATGTCCCTCTCTACATCATACTAACAGTTAACCTGAAGGTGAACCACCCCTTTAAGTCCAATAATAGTCACACAATCTGTAATCTTTATTAACCAATAAAAAGAAGTAAAAGGGCAATCGTTACTGACGTTTGTTATATATATATATATATATATATATATATATATATATATATATATATATATATATATATATATATATATATATATATATATATATATATATAGTTTTCCTATGAACATGGGTTGAATATCAGTCTCTGTGTTTCTGTTGCAGCTTCATCCATTCGCTACGAGGAAGGTGAGTCTGAGGAGGAGAGCATCACTTCCTTCATGGACATCTCCAGCCCTTTATATCAGCTTTATGAAACCGTCCGATCCTGCCGGAATAATCGCGGGCAGCTCATTGCAGAACCTTTCTTTCATCTCCCATCAAAGAAGAAATACCCCGATTACTACCAGCAAATCAAGAATCCTGTTTCTCTGCAGCAGATCAGGTAGAGCGCTGGTAGCCTGTTATTTTATACAGATTGCTGAGCCCTATAGAATCTATTGTAAGCAAATTATATGTTTCAAGGGTCATTGTCTGTGGGAAATGCAGACGTGTTAAAATCACACAAGTAGAGGCAGTCCCCTTTACAAAGCACTGCCAGTGATGGGTTAATGTATACAAAGAGCCTGAGTGCTGGCCTGAGCCGTGCCACCTCCCTGCCCTTATGGTAACCCCTCGCTGCCCAATGTTTCATCTATTGCTGACATGTTTGATTAATGAAATGAGCTTTGCTGCTTCTCATTCATTTCACATGTCTGTGTGTCTGTACAGGAGCAAACTAAAGAACCAGGAGTATGATGGGCTGGACCAGTTGGAGTCTGATCTCAATCTCATGTTTGAAAATGCCAAGCGCTACAATGTTCCCAATTCTGCCATCTACAAGAGAGTATTCAAACTGCAGCAACTGATGCAGGTAACTCCCCTCGTGTCTCCATATTCATGAACCAGCGCAACTGCAACTCTCTGCCTCTGTTTACTACTCATCATTTCTATTTCTAACTACACAGAAATATTGGAGATTTAATAAACTGGCAGCAATCTTGGAAATGTTATTGCTATTTGATATAATAGCATAGGTATGGGATCATTTATCCGGAAACCCGCAATCCAGAAAGCTCCACATTACGAGAAAGCTGTCTCTCAGAGACTCTATTTAAACCAAATAGTTTCCTTTTTCTGTGTAATAATAAAACAGTCGCTTGTACTTGATCCCAACTAAGATATAATTAATCCTTATTGGAGGCAAAACCAGCCTATTGGCTTTATTTCATGATTATATGATTTTTTTAGTAGACTTAGGGGCCCATTTACTTAGCTCGAGTGAAGGAATAGAAGAAAAAATACTTTGAATTTCGAATGGTCGAATATGGCTACTTCAACCATTGAATTGGCTACTTCGACTTCAGATCTAATGATTCAAACTAAAAATCGTTCGACCATTCAATAGTCGAAGTACTGTCTCTTTAAAAAAATTCTTCGACCCCCTAGTTCGCCACCTAAAACCTACTGAGGCCAATGTTAGTCTATGGGGAAGGTCCCCATAGGCTTCCTAACAATTTTCTGATCGAAGGAATATCCTTCGATTCGAAGGATTAAGTTTGATTCAAAGGATTTAATCGTTCGATCGAATGATTATTCCTTCGATTGTAGGAATATCGCTAAATCCTTCGACTTCGATATTCGAAGTATTTACATTCGGCAGTCGAATATCGAGTTTTAATTAACCCTCAATATTTGACCCTATGTAAATCTGCCCCTTAAGGTAGGAAGATCTAAATTTACAAAAAGATTTATCTGGAAAACCCCAGGTCCTGATCATTCTGGATAACAGGTCCCATACTTGTACTGTTTTAAATTTAACTTGCATCAAAATTCCTTATAATGAGGCTAGTACAGGTAAAAATTCCTTATGAGACTAGTACAGGTATGGGATCTGTTATCTGGAAACCAGTTATCCAGAAAGTTCTGAATTATGGGAAGGCCGTCTCTCATAGACTTAATTTTAATCATAATAATTTTATCTGTTATAATAAAACAGTAGCTTGTACTTAATCCCAACTACAATAGAATTAATCCTTATTGGAAGCAAAACAATCTTTATGGATTTATCTAATGTTATATTCTATTTAAAGTATGGAGATCCTAATTATGTAAAGATCCCTTATCTGTAAAAACCCCAAACATTCTGCATAACTGTTGTTTTTAAATTGCCTGTAATTACTAATTTCTTTTGTCTTGGCGTTATTTATATTGAAGGGGTAGTTCACCTTTGAGTTAAGTTTAATATGTTATGAAATGGACAATTCTAACCAACTTTTCACTTGGTCTCTGAAATATTTGCCTTTCTCTTCTGATTCTTTCCAGCTTTCAAATGGGGATCAGTGACCCCATCTAAAATCCAAATGCTCTGTAAGGCTACACATTTATTGTTGTTGCTTTTTATTTCGCTTCTTTCTATTCGCTCCCTATCCCAGTCTCTTATTTAAATCAATGCATGGTTGCTAGGGGAATTTAGATCCTAGAAACTATATGGCTGAAATTACAAACTGGAGAGCTGCTGAATGAAAAATGAAATAAGTCAAAACCCACAAATAATACAAAATTAAAACCAATTGCAAATTGGCTTGAATATCACAAAGGTGAACAACCCCTTTTAAATAGTGTTTCATTCTGTGGAAATAAGATGCTGTAAACTGCAATATTTTTGCAAAGCTTTCTTGTATCCAAATAGAAAAATTAGTGCTTTGTAAAAATGATTTCTCTGCAACCTACTTAACTTTATGATACACAAAGTGTTATTCCTTTATGTTGTTGTTATTATGGGGTGTGTACATGACTGTTATGTTACTAATTGTCTGCTCAGTACAGAACATCTCCCTTCCACTATCCTGATTTGCTGCGAGTGTCCTCTATAAACCAAATATTTGCTGCTTGTGAGCTTACAACACACACACAGTTGGGAAAAAGTCCCTAGTACTGGGGCCAGTGCTTCTTACTTCCATTTTTCATTCAAAAATACATGAAATGTATGGAGTGTTGGACGCCCAGTTGATGACAGTTCTCAGTGTAAAAATGCAGGAAAAGTGACCGTCAAAAGAGATATATAGATATAGATATAGATATAGATATATATAGATATATATATATATATATATATATATATATATATATATATATATATATATATATATATATATATATATATATATATATATATATATATATATATATATATAGTAAATAAAGTACCCCCTCTTGTAAAATATAAGGATATTTGGCCTCGTGTTTTTATACAGGTCATGGAACTGCGAGGTAAGTTCTAATATCCTCATATTTTGCAACTGGGGGTACTTTATTTATTATAATACACAAGTTTCAGTGAGTCATGTGACAGAAATGACATCAGAACTCACCGTTTATAAGGATATAATTTACAAGATATTCATGGCTTTTGTATATTATATATCGTATACAGTTAATTGTCTTTAAATTATATATATAAAAATGATGTATATGTATAAAAATAAAAACTGGGTAAATAAATAGGTTGTGCAAAATAAAAAATGTATCTAATATAGTTAGTTAGGCAAAAATGTAATGTATAAAGACTGGAGTGAGTGGATGTGTAACATAATAGCCAGAACACTACTTCCTGCTTTTCAGCTCTCTAACTCTGAGTTAGTCAGTGACTATAAGGGGGGCCACATGGGACATAACTGTTCAGTGAGTTTGTAATTGATCCTCAGCATTCAGCTCAGATTCAAAAGCAACAGTTATGTCCCATGTGCCTCCCCTCCGGTCTCTGATTGGTTACTGCCTGGTAACCAATCAGTGGAAAGCAAGAGAGCTGAAAAGCAGGAAGTAGTGTTCTGGCTATTATGTTACACATCCACTCACTCCAGCCTTTATACATTACATTTTTGCCTAACTAACTATATTAGATACATTTTTTATTTTGCACTGTCTATTTATTTACCCAGTTTTTATACTGAACTGTTCCTTTAAATTAGCATATTAGAGGGATACTCTGAGACAATTTGCAATTGTTTTTTATTATTTGTTGTTTTTCATTTATTTAGCTTTTTATTCAGCAGCTCTCCAGTTTGTAATTTCAGCCATCTGGTTGCTAGGGTCCAAATTTCCCTAGCAACCATGCACTGATTTAAATAAGAGACTGGAATATGAATAGGAGAGGCCTGAATAGAAAGATGAGGAATAAACAGTAACAATACATTTGTAGCCTTACAGAGCATTTGTTTTTAGATGGGGTCAATGACCCCCATTAGAAAGCTGAATTGAGTCAGAAGAAGAAGGAAAAAAAAAAACTATAAAAAATAAATAATGAAGACCAATTGAAAAGTTGCTTACAATTAGTCATTCTAAAACATACTAAAAGTGAACTTAGTTGAAGATCCCCTTTAAGGAGATGGGGTCGGTGAGTCTTTCTGGCCAAACAGTTGCAAGCTTTGCTGGTCAGACACTGACTTGTTACCTGGTAAAGAGAGATGTTCATCTGTGTAACCCTTTGTTTCTCTGGTGATTTCCAATGAATGACAAATTGTTGCTGAATATAAAGACAGAAGGGCATGGTGGGACTTTGTGATAGACTATTGGGCTGGATGGAAGTACAGGCAAGGGTCTCACACTTGTTGCTATGGGGTCTCACACTTGTTGCTATGGGGTCTCACACTTGTTGCTATGGGGTCTCACACTTGTTGCTATGGGCCATGTGTCGTGTGTTTGTATCTCGGGCAGGAGCAGCCCATGTACAAATGTGAGGTGCCCCAGCCCTAGCTCTGACCAGTAGTACAGTAATACATGGGGAGTGTAGAAAACATAGAATTGGGTTTGTGAAATGGAGAAACTGGGAGGTGAATATAAAAGTGAAGACGGAAGATATTTGTACATTGGGGAGCAGCAGCCCTTGAAATCAATGGACCAGTAATGCACCAGTAATGTGCTCTTGTGTTCCCAGAATTGGTGTAAAATTCACTTCCATTAATTGATGAAGAGCTTTGTGCAGTATTGTGGTCAATATTGGAAGGAGTCAGGCAGCTTGGGGTGCTGTGTAATAGTGATTCATCATCGGGCTGCTGTGTAATAGTGATTCATCATCGGGGTGCTGTGTAATAGTGATTCATCATTGGGGTGCTGTGTAGTAGTAATTCATCATCGGGGGGCTGTGTAATAGTGATTCATCATCGGGGTGCTGTGTAGTAGTGATTCATCATCGGGGTGCTGTGTAGTAGTGATTCATCATCGGGGTGCTGTGTAATAGTGATTCATCATCGGGGTGCTGTGTAGTAGTGATTCATCATCGGGGTGCTGTGTAGTAGTGATTCATCATCGGGGTGCTGTGTAGTAGTGATTCATCATCGGGTCCTGTGTAAGTGATTCATTATCGGGGGGTGCTGTGTAATAGTGATTCATCAAAGACTAATGATTTAAAGGGATTGTTCACCTTCACCCAGTTGTTTTCAGACAATCTATCATATATGACTTTTTTTCTTACTTTCTATTTTCGATGTCTCCCCGTTTTTCTAATTTTGAAGTGTGAAGTGTAATTTTTCATCTTCTAAACCAGCTCTTGGGGGGGTCGCCGACCCTGTAAACTATTCATATCTCCGTCCCTGCTGAGCAGAATCTCTGGGTATCATTACAGGCAGCTGTTAGAATTGATACAATAGTTACTGATACTCCAGAGATGAGAAACGTATCGACTAAATGTTGCTAAACTGTAACGGCGCAGAGTCTGCCCCTGAATTACTGAACTGTCACTCAAACACCAGAGACCCCGACATTCAACTTTACACTTAGAATTTGGAAAACTGGTAAAAAATAAATAGAAAGTAGAGGGAAAAAGTCTTTATTTCTGGGGAACAATGTGAAAACAATTGAGCTGAAAAAAAAACTGTTTAGAAGGTGAATATCCCCTTTAACTGGTTAAAGATACGTTGCCATAGGCATCACACTAATCCAGGACTTTTCTCTGTAATTGGAGGGCTGATATGGGGTTATTAAAGGAGAACTAAAGCCTAACTAAAGAAGTAGGTAGAAATGTTGTACATGATGTTTTGTGCTTCTGTACCAGCCCAAGGCAACCACAGGCCTTTAGCAGTAAAGATCTGTGTCTCCAAAGATGCCCCAGTAGCTCCCCATCTTCTTTTCTGCTGATTCACTGATTCACATGCTCTGTGCTGCTGTCACTTACTGAGCTTAGGGAGCCACTCACAATATACAGTACACATAGAATAGAAATGTCACAATATAAGGCTGATTAGTAATTAATACACATAATTACTACATGGCAGCACAGAAACCAGTGCAATTAGCATCAGAATTGAATAATCAGCAAACCTGTAGCATCAGCTTATATTACAGCCAGGGAAGCTCATTTTCTGCTGCTGGATAATTAGTGACAAGCCCTAAGCTTAGCTTCTCAACAGCCAATCAGAGCCCACTGAGCATGTGAGTGTCACAGACACTTTCCAAGATGGTGACCCCCTGTGACAAGTTTGAAGTCCTGGATCATTGCTGCTATTGACAAGCTCAAACTTTAGCCTCCTGCAATAAGTTCACTATAGAAAATAGGACATTTTTAGCCACATTCATTTGTAGGGTTTAGTTGTCCTTTAAGCAGTGTTGTTTCCTGATTTCCTAGTGAAGGTTTATGTGATGTACCTGCAAGTTTACAACCATGAGATGGGGAGGCTGCTCTGCAGTTTGTGCGGTGTAATGGTGTGTATAGCAGCTTGGCATGAGTGATTACTATGAGAGCTTGGCTCTAATGGGGGCTTCAGCCTGGCTCATCTGTGCTTGGTTGTGATCTTGTATTGGGGGATCTATTGGACTTCAGAGCCTCCCCATGTCTCATAGTATTTGTACTGATGCACATTCACCAGATCTTATTTTGTGGTGTTTAGCCCAATATTGGCTGAGCCTCTACAATTTATTAGAGGAGGCTGTGTGACTGTCAGTTGCATAATATACCTGTAATATGTCTCACACTCAGGGGCGGAACTACCGGGGGAGCAGGGGGTGCGAGCAGGCCAGGGCCCACACCCCCTCAGGGCCCCCCGGCAGTCCGCGTGCTGCAAATTCCTGGCCAGTTCCGGGTGTACAGAGGGGGGCGGGGGGCCCAGCTGCTTGTCCTGCGCCAGGGCCCACCCCCTCTAGTTAGTTCCGTTTCTGCTCACACTGATGTCTGAGCTCGGGAGATGTCAGGTCTGTAAGACACTCACTGTTAGTCAGTTGTCCGTTTATCCATCAGTGGGACCTTTAGTATCAGAGGGGGGTCAGCTGGTTGATGAAATAAAAGCGCAGATTCTGAACTCATATTTTTCATCTGTCTACACAAATGAGGAACCAGTAAGTGAAGGTTTCCTTCTTAACACTCCCAATTCTAGTAATACAACTAATGATGCATGGTTCACACATGATGAAATTCAAAAGAGACTAGAACATGTTAAGATTAACAAAGGTCCAGGGCCAGATGGTATTCATCCCAGGGTAATTAGCGAGCTTAGCTCTGTGATTGCCAAACCTCTTTACTTAATTTTTCAGGATTCATTGAGATCTGGCATAGTGCCGAGAGACTGGCGAATTGCTAATGTGGTGTCTCTATTCAAAAAAGGATCCCGTTCTCAGCCTCAAAACTATAGGCCAGTTAGTCTGACGTCAGTGGTAGGAAAGCTTTTCGAAGGGTTAATAAAAGATAAGATACTGGACTTCATAGCAAATCATAATACTATGAGTGTGTGCCAGCAGGGTTTTATGTGTAATAGATCTTGCCAGACTAACTTAATTTCTTTTTATGAGAATGTAAGTAGAGACCTTGATTCTGGGATGGCAGTGGATGTGATTTACTTAGACTTTGCTAAAGCATTTGATACAGTGTCACACAGAAGGTTACTGGTTAAATGAAGGAATGTTGGCCTGGAACATAGTATTTGTACCTGGATAGAGAACTGGCTAAAAGATAGACTACAAAGAGTGGTGGTAAATGGAACATTTTCTAATTGGACCAGTGTTGTTAGTGGAGTACCGCAGGGCTCTGTACTAGGTCCCTTGCTTTTCAACTTGTTTATTAATGACCTGGAGGTGGCCATTGAAAGTACTGTTTCTATTTGTGCAGATGATACTAAATTGTGCAGAACTATAGGTTCCATGCAGGATGCTGCCACTTTGCACAGTGATTTGTCTAAACTGGAAAACTGGGCAGCAAACTGGAAAATGAGGTTCAATGTTGATAAATGCAGGTTATGCACTTTGGCAAAAATAATATAAATGCAAGTTCTACACTAAATGGCAGTGTGTTGGGAGTTTCCTTAAATGAGAAGGATCTTGGGGTCTTTGTAGATAACAAGTTGTCTAATTCTGGGCAGTGTCATTCTGTGGCTACTAAAGCAAATAAAGTTCTTGTATAAAAAAGGGCATTAACTCAAGGGATGAAACATAATTGTGTCTCTTTATAGGTCCCTGGTGAGGCCTCATCTGGAGTATGGGGGCAGATTTGGACTCCAGTCCTTAAGAGGGATATAAATGAGCTGGAGAGAGTGCAGAGACTAAGTGCAACTAAACTGGTTACAGGGAGGTTACGTGTAGTTGCAGTGAGATGTAGGGACAGGTTACATGCAGTTGCAGGGAGCATAATAGTGCTCACAATAGTGCAAGGCCTGTGTCCAGTTTCAGGGGGTTACTTATCCTTTATTTCAGTTCCAGCAGGTTGGCATGGCGCTGGTTAATCTTCCCTACACTGGACAGTTTAGTAACCCTTTATTCCCCTGCCCCATTCAGCTGCTTGTTGTTGCATTATTAACCCCGAGTGGCCGCTGGCTGAGGATGGGGCCCGTGGCTGAGAGAGAAAGGGATGAGCTGATTGATATTCATGTATTGTGCCAGCGCTGGGCACACACTGACTCTGGGATCTGCATTTTCAGGCAAAAAAGAAGGAGCTGGCGAGGAGAGACATTGATATTGAGGACGGAGACAGTATGATCTCCTCGGCTACGTCTGACGCAGGCAGCTCCAAGAGGAAAAGGTACCCCCCCCCCAGTCCTCTCACTATTCATCCCTCTATAAATCTAATGCCCCTCCTTTATTGCCGCATGAATATCTCGGCCTCATCAGGAATCTCATTATCATACGCAAGCAGCACCCCCGGGGAATGAGCGCCCAGCACTAACAGGGACAGGGATTGTGGGGCCCAGACTGTTACCCACGACCCCCTGTACTGTGCAGCAATTGTGCCACTAATCAATCCTTAAATATCCTATATCCCTAGTACTGGCCCCATTCCCTACACACCGACTTGTTACCCCTACAGGACCAGCATTTGCCCCCGCTCTTCCCAATATTCCTTTCCACTTTGGTACTGGCGTGTGACCCCTTAATGCTGCCACTACTGGGGGTCCCAGTGTCCTCTATGGTCTGATAGTGTCCTAGTGTCTCCCCTATACTGCAGTAACCCCACTTACCATTAGCCCTCTCACTAATTATATATAGTGATCATATCCCCTTATATAGTTATATATAGTGATCATAATCCCCTTATATATTTATATATAGTGATCATATCCCCTTATATATTTATATATAGTGATCATATCCCCTTATATATTTATATATAGTGATCATGTCCCCCTTATATATTTATATACAGTGATCATATCCCCTTATATATTTATATATAGTGATCATATCCCCTTATATATTTATATATAGTGATCATATCCCTCTTATATATTTATATATAGTGATCATATCCCTCTTATATATTTATATATAGTGATCATATCCCCCTTATATATTTATATATAGTGATCATGTCCCCCTTATATATTTATATATAGTGATCATATCCCCCTTATATATTTATATATAGTGATCATATCCTCTTATATATTTATATATAGTGATCATATCTCTTATATATTTATATATAGTGATCATATCCCCTTATATATTTATATATAGTGATCATGTCCCCCTTGTATATTTATATATAGTGATCATATCCCCTTATATATTTATATATAGTGATCATATCCCCCTTATATATTTATATATAGTGATCATATCCCCCTTATATATTTATATATAGTGATCATATCCCCTTATATATTTATATATAGTGATCATATACCCCTTATATTTATATATAGTGATCATATCCCCCTTATATATTTATATATAGTGATCATATCCCCCTTATATATTTATATATAGTGATCATATCCCCCTTAACTGTCTCTTCTCCAGTGTAACAATCCCAACTTGTCTTTCCCCATAACTGATCCCTTCCATTCCCTTTATCAGCTTAGTTGCTCTTCTCTGGCTGCTGGTAGATGTAGTTCCACTATATCTGGGGAATTCTGCTGGTGACCCCACCACTGCCTGTGTGTTTTATTGAAACTGGGGGTTCATGGGGCATTACACTCCCAGCTGTCACTGTTTTTCCTCTGCCTGATCAATTAAATATCTTATAGAAAAAGGAACAGCACCCTGGATATTTTTACATTGGTAAATTGATATAATTCTCTTTTGCAATTTTATAAAGTTGTAACAGGTTTTCAAGCGTTCTGTTCAATGGTGACCCTGCCTGGGCACTTCTATGCTACTCCTGTATAATTATGAGCCATTCAGTTGGGGTTAAATAGATACATCTGCACTGTCTGAACTTCCACAGAAATATTCATTTGGTTTTACACAATCCTGCCCCTTCTACAGACTGAAGGGGGAATCAGGTAGTTCTGTGTAAAAAATACAAATGAACTTCTATGTATTTCTGGAAGTTTATGCACCTCTTCTACATCTCTGCACCTCACTCTCGCTCTGTCAGGGAACATCACCCCCCCAAGATCCCTGAATTACTGTTGGTTCCCTGTGTCTCTGTCAGGGAACATCACCCCCAATATCCCTGATTACCGTTTTCTCTTCTGAACCCGCTGTGATTCCCGACAGTAAGAAGAACATGAGGAAGCAGAGGATGAAGATCCTGTTTAACACGGTTCTTGAGGCCCGGGAACCCGCTACTGGAAGGAGGTTGTGTGAACTTTTCATGTTTAAACCATCCAAAAAGGACTATCCGGATTATTATAAGATTATTCTGGAGCCTATGGACTTAAAAACCATGGAACAGAACATTCGCTCGGAAAAATACGCGACAGAGGAGACCATGATGAATGACATGAAACTGATGTTTCGGAATGCCATGCACTATAATGAGGAAGGCTCACAGGTGAGTGTCCATGACATTCCCAGAATGATACAGTATTCCCAGCATGTCCTGAGCTAGGCCCCAAACAACAATGTCTTTTCTATTGGCTCCTTTGTTAGGTGAGCCATGTGCAATGTTTATTTACAGCAGGAATCATCTAGAAACCACTTTATTTATTTTTATATATATATATATATATATATATATATATATATATATATATATATATACAAAAAAGAAGGTAAGCACTCACAGGTCTTAAGTTGTTCAAATGGTGAAAATTTATTGAAGAATTTTCTGACGTTTCGGCTAAACCTATAGCCTTTTGAGAAAGGCTATAGGTTTAGCCGAAACGTCAGAAAATTCTTCAATAAATTTTCACCATTTGAACAACTTAAGACCTGTGAGTGCTTACCTTCTTTTTTGTATATGCTACCGTTTTTGGCGCTGCACCCAGGCACTGTATACCTTATAGACGAGTCGTGCCGGCCCCCCTTGGACATATATATATATATATATATATATATATATATATATATATATAATGATTTATTTATAATGTGCCAATAGATCCCTCAACTCTGTTCAACAGATACGTGCAGATTACATACAGATTACATACAGATACCATGCAGGTTACATACCAGTATTGACAGATGCAGGAGGTAATCGGGGGCCTGCTCATTAGAGCTTACAATCTAAAAGAGAAGGGTAGTGTCTTATCAGCTAGTATTTGACTGTGTTCATGTTTTGTTGCGACGTATGTTCATGTTAGTTGCTCCGTGTGCAATTAATGTTCTTCATGTCCCAGGTATATAATGATGCCCATGTCCTTGAGAAGTTCCTTAAGGACAAAAAGAAAGAGCTGGGGCCGTTGCCTGATGATGATGACATGGCCTCCCCCAAACTGAAGCTGAGTACGTTTTCTTCACATTTCCTCTTTAAAGGGGTTGTTCAATTTCCAAACACTATTTTTCAGTTGTTGTTTTCAGATTGTTCCCCAGAAATAGACTTTTTTTCAATTATTTTTTATTTTTTACCGCTTTTTCAAAATCTAAGTTGAATGTCGGTGTCTCTGGTGTTTGAGTCTGAAGCTCAGTAATTCAGGTGCAGACTCTAAACTGTTACAGTTTTACTACATTTACTTGATCCATTTCTCAGCAGCATCTCTGGAGTATCAGTAACTATTATATCAAGTCTAACAGCTGCCTGTAATGAAACTCAGGGATTCTGCTCAGCAGGGACAGAGATAAGAAATGGATCAACTAAATGTATCAATTTAGAACTGATTACAGGGTCAGTGACCCCCCCCCCCCAAAGCTGCTTAGAAGGTGAAAGATTACTCTTGAATATTAGAAAAACGGTCACAGGTAGAAATTGATTGCAAAAAGTCTTTATTTCTGGTAAACTATCTGAAAACAACTGAACTGAAAACAGTGTTGGAAGGTGAACAACCCCTTTAAGGTATTACAGGGACAAAGACAGAAACCTGTCGTTTGTGTCGGAGGGGATCCTCCGTGGATACTGATCCATAACATGATCAAGTTGACTTATCCATTATGAAATTAGGGAGTCCTCAAATGGGCAAGGTTTTCATGTCCTACAACTTTTATGACTGGATCCCAGGCCTTGGAGGGGGGAAGTGTAAATACATTACAAGGTGCTGGTATGACTGGATCCCGGCCCTTTTAGGGGAAAGTGTAGATACATTGAAGGTGCTGGTATGACTGGATCCCGGGCCTTGGAGGGGGGAAGTGTAAATACATTACAAGGTGCTGGTATGACTGGATCCCGGCCCTTTTAGGGGAAAGTGTAGATACATTGAAGGTGCTGGTATGACTGGATCCCGGGCCTCAGAGGGGAAAGTGTATACATTACAAGGTGCTGGTATGACTGGATCCCGGGCCTTGGAGGGGCTTGTGTAAATACATTGAAGGTGCTGGTATGACTGGATCCCAGGCCTCAGAGGGGTAAGTGTAAATACATTACAAGGTGCTGGTATGACTGGATCCTTGGTGTAATTGGTGTGAATGGATCTCAGAGGGGCAAATATCCATTTATATCAGCACCAAATTACAGGACAATAAGCCTTGAGGGCTACAGCAGTTGGGGGTTAGTAAGAGGTGGGGCAGGGCATCCTATAGTCTGGTTCTGGTACAAATGGATCTCCGATAGTAACTGGTTATATTTCTCATGGCTATAGGTAGAAAAAGCGGAATCTCCCCGAAAAAGTCAAAATACATGAGCCCGATGCAGCACAAACTGAATGAGGTTTATGAAGCGGTGAAGAACTACACTGATAAACGTGGGAGGCGTCTCAGTGCCATCTTTCTGCGCCTCCCCTCTCGCTCAGAGCTCCCAGACTACTATGTGACCATCAAACGGCCAATCGACATGGAGAAGATCCGCAGCCACATCATGGCCAACAAGTACCAAGACTTGGACGCAATGTGTGAGGACTTTGTGACCATGTTTAACAACGCCTGTACCTATAATGAGCCCGAATCCCTCATCTATAAGGATGCTCTGGTCCTACACAAAGTTCTTCTGGAGACCCGTCGGGATATTGAGGGAGAAGACGACTCCCATGTCCCTAATGTGACTTTACTGATCCAGGAGCTCATCCACAATCTCTTTGTGTCCGTCATGAGCCACCAGGATGACGAGGGCCGATGTTACAGTGACTCGTTGGCCGAAATTCCTGCAGTGGATCCCAAATTTCCAAAAAGGCCTCCCCTGACATTTGACATTATTCGGAAGAACGTGGAAAACAATTGCTACAGAAGACTGGATCTGTTCCAGGAGCACATGTTTGAGGTGTTGGAGAGAGCGCGGAGGCTCAATCGGTAAGTCCCTCAGCTCTCTTGCCACGTTACCTTACATTCTGCTCTTATGTTTCTTACCAGCTCATATACACCGGGGCTCCACTTGTCTATGGGCAATGGGGTATATTTATCAAAGAGTGAAGTTAAAGACACCACAGTCCTCTAGAGTAAAATTCCACCACTCTCCATTCATTTCTATGGAATTTTGAAAGGCGTATTTATCAATGGATGAACTTTCACCCATTGATAAATACTTTTAAAAATGTGCTGATCTGTAACTTCACTCTTTGATAAATATGCCGCTAATATTGGCATTGCTCTGTTGTTGCCCTCTCCGTCCATACTGAATGCAAGGAACTGCTTTATGATTATAACAGATTGGTACCAACATACCTATGGGTGTGTCTCCTGGTCTATTGAATGCAGCATTTTGTACATTATTCAAGTTATGATTTCTATGCACCCCCCCCCCTCATCAGGACTGATTCTGAGATCTATGAAGATGCAGTTGAGCTCCAGCAGTTCTTCATTAAAATCCGTGACGAGCTGTGTAAGAATGGAGAGATCCTGCTGTCTCCGGCCCTCAGTTACACCCCCAAGCACTTGCACAGCGACGTGGAGAAGGAGAAGAAGGAGAAAATGCCCAAGGAGATGGAGGAGGATAAAGTCAAGCGAGAAGAGGAGAAGAAAGGTAATGTCCCCCGTGTTACTCTCTGACCACTTCCAGCCTCTGCCATTGTCTGTGTCTCTCATTTCCTCTTTGTTTCATGTCCAGAAGCAGAAAAGAGTGAGGATCCAGGAGGGGTGTCGGGCCAGTCGGGTCTGTATCGCACTTACAGCCAGGACTGTAGCTTTAAGAACAGCATGTACCACGTAGGGGACTATGTGTATGTGGAGCCGGCCGAGGCCAATCTGCAGCCGCACATTGTCTGTATTGAGCGCCTCTGGGAGGATTCTGCTGGTAAGAGCTTGGCCTTCATCAGGGCATTTAGGGGCAGCTCCATGTTCCATGGGAAATCAAAGTGTCCTTTCTCTGGCAGGAGAGAAGTGGCTTTATGGCTGCTGGTTCTATCGGCCCAAAGAAACTTTCCATCTCGCCACCCGCAAGTTTTTGGAAAAGGAAGTCTTTAAGAGCGACTACTACAACAAAGTGCCTGTCAGCAAAATCCTGGGCAAATGTGTGGTCATGTTTGTAAAGGTAAATGGCTTTTTGGTGGCTTAGGGTTATGTCAGCCATTTTGTGCTAGCTTATTCTCTGACTCATGGTGGGGATGGCAGCCATCTTGTGCTATCTTATTCTCTGTGACTCATGGTGGGGATGGCAGCCATCTTGTGCTAGCTTATTCTCTGACTCATGGTGGGGATGGCAGCCATCTTGTGCTATCTTATTCTCTGTGACTCATGGTGGGGATGGCAGCCATCTTGTGCTAGCTTATTCTCTGTGACTCATGGTGGGGATGGCATCCATCTTTTGTTAGCTTATTCTCTGACTCATGGTGGGGATGGCAGCCATCTTGTGTTGGCTTAATATCAGTCGCTCTTGCAGGGGAAGCCAGCCATCTTGTAATTCAGGAGTAGTAGCTTATTCACAATAGGCCAAGGCTAAGAAACCTGCCACTCTCTAGATCTTGTTGCACTACAACTCCCACTGACGGCTTAAGGGTGTTAGGATGCTTAGACTGAAAGGTCAACAACTTTGGAGGGTCGTAGGACTGAGACCCCCATCACTAGTAATCAGGAAGTGATTTTGTGCCCCCAACAAAATAAGTCCTATATTGTTCCTTTTCTGACCCCACAGGAATATTTTAAAATCTGCCCAGACAACTTCCAGGACGAGGACGTCTATGTGTGTGAATCTCGATATTCTGCCAAAACAAAGTCTTTCAAAAAGATTAAACTGTGGACCATGCCCATCAGCTCGGTGCGGTTTCGGGCCAGGGACATCCCTCTGCCGGTGGTGCGAGTAGCCTCTGTGTTTGCCGCCAAAGATAAGGCTGAAGAGGACCTCCCTATGGACTTGACTGAGGAGAACCCAGACGATGACATCACCCAGATCCTAGAGAAGGTAAGGGGGGAGCACCCAGTAAATGCACTTAGGTTCCCCTCAAACACACCGTTTATATAAGTGCACCTCTGTGGGACAAATGTACCATGTGACTCAGAGCTCCATAGAGTGGACTATATAAGGGGGGCTGATACTTGCCTACTTGTGATGGTTCCATTACTCGCTGCCTGGGAGCAGAGGGCTCTTCCCATTCTTATTGCACTGGATTGGGTACCTTTTCCCATGGATACTGCAATCAGGGAAACCCCTTTGGATAGTCAAATCCTATTCTGTAGAAGAATGGTCATGATATGTCTTTGTCCGGCCATGTGGCTCGTGTGTAGCCCAACGGGTCTAATGTGGTTGCTAAGCTCTTGGCTTTGTGTCCCTGTAGGAGAAGGAAGATGTCCCTGTGGATATGCCGAATGGGGAGCCCGGCTGTTATTACTTTGATCAACTACGTTACAATGATCTGTGGCTGAAGGTTGGAGACTGTGTGTATATCAAGTCTCATGGGCTGGTGCCACCCCGAGTGGGAAGGTGGGTGCTCTTGTAACATCCCGTAACGTTTATTGTATGATCAGAGCCAAGAGAAGCCTTTTATACTCTACAGGCCGGAATGTCTTTCTTGGGTCTGGCAATGTCCAATCTAGTTCACTCCTGAATGTCTGTTTGTGTTTCTGTGCAAAGGATTGAGAAGATGTGGCTACGAGATGGTGCCGCCTACTTCTTTGGCCCTATTTTCATTCACCCTGAGGAAACCATCCACGAACCAACGAAAATGTTCTACAAGAAGGAGATGTTTCTTAGTAACTTGGAGGAGAGTTGCCCAATGACCTGTATCCTAGGTGGGTCCTATTCCTTCAGGAGAGCTTTACCCCTGGCACCTACTCTACACATGTATATAATTCCAGCAGGACAATATACCCTTTATTATGGAACGATGGAGATTGAAAAGAGCCTTGTTAGCTTCACTGGAAACTTGTTTTTCGGTACAAATCCAGTTCTGGTGTTGACTTTAGGAATCTGTCACTTTCTGCTTTGAAGCTTCAGGGGGTTGGGAGGAAGAGGTTGGGCTAAGTAAGATTTATAGGCTGCTCATTGGCTGCTCCTAACTGAGGGGCCCTCCTGCCTCTGCACCTCATGATCATTCAGTAGAGACCCAATGGGCTGCAGTTGATTCTCTTCAACACTATTCCTATTGGGATAATGACGTTTAATATAATCTTTATCTCATGAAAATAAGAATCTTTCTTAATCTAATCTGTTGTAAATTCCCTGTTACCTCCCCCATTATCTGCCTCTCTTCATTCTCTTTCCATGCTGGGGTCAGAGTCAGCAAGAAGAAAAACTTGTTTTAAACTACATTTAATACATATTGGGTTCCCATCAGCTGGGAAGGGGATAGAACGTTCTGAATTAATTCAGACTCTAATTATTGTCTCATTTATTCAGGAAAATGTGGAGTTTTATCATTCAAGGACTTTTTATCGTGCCGCCCCACGGAAATCTCCGAAAACGACATTGTTCTGTGCGAGAGTCGCTATAATGAGGCCGACAAGCAAATGAAGCGCTTCAAAGGTCTGAAGAGATTCTCCCTCTCAGCAAAAGTTGTGGACGATGAAATTTATTACTTCAGGTACTAGGGGAGAAGTGGGGGGAAATAGACTGATATATATATTATGTGTTGTATTGGGACGTGCCTCTCATGAGCCCATATTAACACATTGCACCTGTTACTGTGGCCTCTCATAGTCATCCTGTGAGGTTGTCTAACTTGCACAAATCCTCCACAATTTGTGTTTTCCCTAGGAAGCCAATTGTTCCTCAGAAAGAGCCGTCTCCTCTGTTGGAGAAGAAGATCCAGGAGCTGGAGGCCAAGTTTGCAGAGCTGGAGGGCGGTGATGAGGAAATGGGGAACATGGGAGATGAGGACGGGGAGATTATGGATGCGCCGTCACTTCCTCAGCTTCAAACACCCCTGTCTGGGGATCTTGATATGATGCCATACACCCCCCCACAGGTAACAAACTCTGCATTCCCTGTTCTTTTCTCTATACTCTAATCTAACTAACTAATCAATTAAATATTCTGTATTGTTTCTGAAATAATCAAGTTTATCTTCACTATTCCTTTCTCAGCATCTGTTTCTCTTCATTCTCTCTTCATGCAGCAGTTGGGTGTCAGATATTCACTGACAGTTAGATCCAATATATCTTATAGGGGGGCTCCTTTTGCCTAGAAGATGTATTAGAGGTCACTCTATTAAACTCACCAGACATCATGTCTCTCTACATGCAGAATTTGTGCAAAAGGCAGTTATTTTGTTACATTTTGTTTGTACTGGAATCAGTTATTTGAGTGACCTCTAATACATCTGCTAGGAAAGGAGCCCCCCTAAAAGATATATTGGATGTAACTGTCAGTGAATATCTGACACCCAACTGCTGCATGAAGAGAGAATGAAGAGAAACAGATGCTGAGAGAGGAATAGTGAACATAAACTTGATTATTTCATAAACAATGCAGAATATTTAATTGATTGTATTTCTTATTTCAGTATGATGAAGCTTATAATAAATTGTCCTTTTTGAGATACATTCCCTTTTTAATACCAAGTGCAATGGAGAACACGGGATCATGACACAGGCAATTACACACACACAAGCAAACTCCTTACAAACATGTGGCTGTGAGTGCTGGCGGCCATGTTGCTGTTTGTGTGCTGCCTGCTTTCCTGCCCTCTGCATTTGCATGTGATGCCCCCTTATCTGCTGCTGAGTGTCAGTGCCACCTGCTTTATGCGGATACCAGCGGCCGTATTAACTGTTGACTGCCTGATCTCTCTGTTGTTTCTACCCGCTGCTGTGTGTGAGGTGCCCACTTTACCCGCTGCTATTTCTGTGTGCTGCCTGCCATTCCTTTTAGTGAGGCACCTGCTGCTCTTGTCTCTTGCAGGAGCCGCTGGCAGTTTCTTTCCTGCAATGATTCACAATAAAACTGCTTTGTGTCTATTAAACGTGTGCACTGTAAGGGAATCCTCACTGCCATTTGCACATAAGACTTTAGTTGGCACATGCTAAACATTTCTTTCTTACAGATTCTCTCGGCTTTCCTGGATATGAAACAAAAATACCCTTTTGGCAATTGCTGTTGTTCATGTGTTGCTGTGGGTCTGTGTATCTGCCGTGTCAGTGTGTGCTTATTGCTTTAACTCCTTCTTGCTCAAATCCCAGGGATATGGTCATCGTTACCCCTTCATAATCCCACATCACTGTTAAATTACTCATTAGTTACCAGCACTGACAGCAGCTTCTTTCTCTTTGTACCTGCCCCACCTACTGTACTGGGACTGTCTATCCCAAATGTGGCAGTTAGGAAGCTGGGGGTTGTTTACATGGAGCCCCATTTAGCTGACCGGCTCCAGGCTCTTGCTAGTATTTCGGATATTTAGCTCCTGTGGTGTAGATGTGGTGCTTTCCTGCCCCCTAGCGGATTGGATACCTCCTGTGTTCTAGCCGAGCCAATTATATGGATGGAGATCCAGTGAATGTGAGTGACTAATTCACGGTGGTGCCGCTGCATGTGGCTTAGACGGTGGCTCTAGAGTTGGCCCTTGGGACTCGGGGTGCGGGGCCCGGCTGTATACACAAAATAAAAAGCAGCAATACCAGTGTAACTGCTGTGACTGTTCGGCGTGGGACTTTCCCTGTCTGAACTACTTTTTTATTCTCAACTGCAAAAAAACCCTTTCATTTTTTTGTTAATCCTCTACAATTGGTGTTTGAAAACACTAAATCAGGCGGCCGCACTTCCCAGCTCCGACGACCTGACGCCAGCGGTCAGGCTGCCCACCCCCTCCTCACTGACGCAAAGATCAGAGACAGCCAATGACAGACAAAGGAAAGATGGCGACCCAGGGGAGACAGTGGAGAGCAAATTGCCCAAACAGTATTTAGACAACGGAAAGGTAAATTTGGCAAGTGATGGGCAGCAGCCATGTCAGTAGTGCGAGGGTTAGTGTCTCCTCGGGGTGGGGGGGGGGTATTGCTGCTTTGAGTCGGCTGCTGTGTGTGCGCCAGGCTTTCCTCTCTGTGTCTCCATCTCATAGCGCTTGTCTAACCTACAACCATCCCCACAGTTTCCACTAACAGTGTCTAGCGTAGGACTGCTTGTGTCACCACATGGCCACCATCTTGGATCTGGGTCTCCAGCACACAATCATCCCATGCTTTTGTTTCTTCCAGTCTACACCCAAATCTACGAAAAACAGCAGCAAAAAGGAGGGCGGCAAGCGGAAAATAAACATGAGCGGCTACATCTTGTTCAGCAGCGAGATGAGAGCCGTGATCAAGGCCCAGCACCCCGACTATTCGTTTGGGGAACTCAGCCGCCTTGTTGGAACAGAGTGGAGAAACCTTGAGGCGACCAAAAAGGCTGATTATGAAGGTAAATGTTTTTCTGGCAATGTTAGGGGTGTCTCCTGATCACTGGGGGTGCCACCGACTAGCATCACAGTTTGTGTGGACCCTTAACATTATAATATTGTTTTTGTACTTCTCAAGCTGTAAGTAATTATTTGCAGGGTCACAGTATTAATCTGCACTAGTCCAAACTATAAGCAATCATGAGACTCCTCATGTTCCCCAATGACGCTGCAGAGTTTGGGGGGCACTTCCCTTGGGTCAACTGTTGTTCTCCATCTGGAGGACAAAGGAGGCTCATTCAGACTCGCAACCAGGATCCTATAGGACCCATGTAGCTTTCATTATTTTTATGCAGGGCAATACTAGAGACAATTCTCTGGTTGCTATGGGTTACTGCACTCGTGCAGTTTTGCCCAGTGTCCATAAATAAACTCCAGTGTCTTCCGAAATGTTTCCCTAAGGGGCCTTTCTCCCCAGAAAAACAAGACCAGTCCTCCAAAGGACTTTGCCCATGTCTTTGCCTGGTTTCCCCTTTGGATGATGTTGTCTTACTTTGATTGCTCCCCCTGGGCTACCTGCGCATGGATGTTCCAGGAGGCCCTGCCCATAAGAACCACAGATCATCATGAATATCTGCTCAGATGGAATGAATGGGGCAAACCTGAAGGAACTACCAAAGGGTGGCGTGTGCCCATATTGTTGCCTTTTATGTTTCTGCTGGAGTTTTCAGAGACCCCAGGAGAATTCTCTTCTCCCTCTGTTTCTGGATCTCACACTCTTAACAGAGAGGACTGGATCAGCAGCACAAGACCCAGTACTAATCATCTGTGACTTTTACTTTGGTCCAGTTTCCTCAGCCCATTTTAGTATTCTCTCTCCTCTACCACAGTCTTGTCTGTGATGGGCTCTAACAACCTCTAAAATAGTCGCCCACTGCATTGGTATAAATACAACAAAGTCCCTTTATCATGTGATACAATAGCCTTATTATATACAGTTAGATCCATAAATGTTTGGACAGAGACAACTTTTTTCTCATTTTGGTTCTGTACATGACCACAATGAATTTTAAATGAAACAACTCAGATGCAGTTGAACTACAGACTTTCAGTGGGTTGAACAAAAAGATTGTATAAAAATGTGAGGAACTAAAGCTTTTATTAACACAATCACTTCATTTCAGGGGCTCACAAGTAATTGGAGAATTGAGTCAAAGTCTATTTCATGGGCAGGTGGGGCAATTCCTTGGTTATATCATTATCAATGAAGCAGATAAAACCCTGGAGTTGATTTGAGGGGGGGGGGTGTATGTGGGACAGACAACATGAGGACAAAGGAGCTCTCCATGCAGGTGAAACAAGTCCTCCTTAAGCTACAACAATAGAAAAACCCATCTGAGAATTTGCTACAATATAAGGAGAGGCAAAATCTCCAGTTTGGTACATGATGAGAAAGAAAGAAATCACTGGTGAACTCAGCAACACAAAAAGACCTGGACGTCCACGGAAGACAACAGTGGTGGATGATCTCAGAATCATTTCCATGGGGAAGAGAAAGCCCTTCACAAGAGCCAAACAAGTGAAGAACAGTCTCCAGGAGGTAGAGTCTCCATATCCAAGTCTGCCATAAAGAGAAGACTGTATGAAGTAAATACAGAGGCTGCACTGCAAGGTACAAGCCACTCATAAGCATCAACTATACAAAGGCTACATTGGACTTTGATAAAAAACATCTAAAAAAGGCAGCAAAGTTGTGGGAAACCATTGTTTGGACAGATGAAACCAAGATGAAGCTCTAGCAGAATGATGGCAAGAGTAAAAAAGTGTGGAGAAGGCTTGGGAAGAGCTGATGATCCAAAGCATAGCACAGTTGTGTATAAAACATTTGGGGGGCAGTGTGATGGCTTGGGGTGCATGGCTGCCAGTGGGACACTAGTGTTTATCCATCATGTGACACAGAAGCACAAGAATGAATTGTGAGCTCTTCAGAGACACTGTCTGCTCAAATCCAGCTAAATGCACTCACATTGATTGGGAGGCGTCTCATAATGAGCCAAAACATAGAGCCAAAGCAACCCAGGAGTTTATTAAAGCAAAGAAGTGGAATATTGAGCTGATGTGAAGCCAATTGAGCTGCATTTCACTTGTTGAAGACTAAACGTGGGACAGAAAGGCCACAAACAAAGAGCAAGTGAAAGAAGCGGCTGCAGTAAAGACCTGGCAGAGCATTAAACAGGAGCAAACCCACAATCTGCTGATGTCCATGAGTCCAACACTTCAGCCTGTCATTGCAGCAAAGGATTTTCTACCAACTATTAGACATGAACATTTCGTTTTTAGTTTGTCCAATTGCTTTTGAACCCCTGAAATGAAGCAATTGCATAAAAATGGAGGAACTAAAGCCTTTTTTAACACAATCTTTTTGTTCAACCCACTGAATTAAAGCTGAAAGTCTGCAGTTCAACTGCATCTGAGTTGTTTCATTTAAACTTCATTGTGGTCATGTACAGAACCAGAATGAGAAAAAAGTTGTCTCTGTCCAAAGATTTATGGATCTAACTGTACATATTATGTGACATACAGGCTGCTATTATGTAACCGCACAGCAGCTTCTGAGGGACCTGTACTTCCTCAATTATACACTTGTGACCAAAAATATTGGCACCTTTCAGTAAAATAAACAGGTCTGTTTCAGAAAACAGTTGTGTTCAAAAGTATAGCAGTGCCACATCACTAATATGATCACTGGTTTTGCTAGAAATTCTATTTCCACAGTGCAAATAAGGAATAGTAGAGTAATGGAAACCAACAGTTCTGCCATGCTTCTGATTCTTTGTCATTGACTCATTCATTCATTATTCCAGATAATAGCAGTGTGGAGTTCAACTAGTGAGCTCATTCATTCTGGGAATAAACAGGAGTCAATTCTGGCCCTTATTTAAAGGGATACTGTCATGGGAAAAAAAAATTCACATGACATGGGGCAGCTGGGAAATTGACAAAATGTCTAGCCCCATGTCAGATTTCAAAATGAAATATAAAAAAAAATCTGTTTGCTCTTTTGAGAAATGGATTTCAGTGCAGAATTCTGCTGGAGCAGCACTATTAACTGATTCATTTTGAAAAAAATTTTTTTTCCCATGACCGTATCCCTTTAAGGAAGGAAGGAGCAAATGTTGTGCTGCTGCTTATAGTGCATTTCTCTCTGAAACTCTCACTCAAATGGCTCCATCCACACATTGTTCAGAAGAACAGCAGAATTTGATTCAGAAGTTGATTGAAGAGGGAAAACATACAAAGAAGTGCAGAAAATGAGAGGCTGCTCAGCTAAAATGATCTGAAATGCTTTCAAATGGCACCAAAACTCGAAAGACGTGGAAGAAAAGGGAAAACGCCCATTGGAATGGTTAGAAGAATAGCCAAAATGGCACAGACTCAGCCAATGATCAACGTAAGCAAAAATCAGTACCATATATTCTCGAGTATAAGCCGACCCGAGGATAAGTTTTTACTTACGAAAACCGGGAAAACTTATTGACTCGAGTATAAGCCTAGACACAACTAAGACCGTTGGACAAGCAGGTAAAACCGGTCATTTTTGGCAAAATTAAACTACTTTTCATTCCTTTTATTAACAGATTTATGCTTTATGCTGCAATCACTAGAGCGCAAAACTAAATCCCCAGTGGATTTATATTACAGACATTTTTCAGCTGAGACAAAATATACTTTCCACTAGCAATTCTACCCTTTGTTTAGTGCCTAAAACAGTGGTGAGATTGTTGCGTGGGCTCCTGAGGTTTATGTAGGCATCTTATGAATTCCATTTCTAGCTGACGTCAAACAAAGGTCCAAATTGCTCCCCCTGAGAGTTTTAGAAATATCAAACAGTCGCTTTAATGTTAAAAATCAAGCTGCGATGCATAAAACGTTAATTCATTCTACAATGATAATAAAAACCTCTGGTAGATGAAATAGATATATTAACAAGACGACTGCCTTACAGGTATATTTGGGGAGAGCCAGGAAGCTGCTCCCTGTAGTAGGAAGCGCCGAGCGCCTTCAAAGATTTTTCGCCGGTGGGGCCGGGCTGCCCAGAGTTGTTAGCGGGTGGGAGGGGAAGCTGCTCTGCTGCTGGGACCCTTCAAAGATTAATCGATTCGCCGGGGTAGGGGCGGCCTGGAGATGCTGGCAGGAGGGGAGAGTTGGGGATACTGCTTCCTGCAGCTGGAGTTACGCCATCAAAACCCACATGATCTATAACATCACCGTGCGCACCACCCGCACTTCAGCCGGCAACGCGCCACACACTCCTTTCGTAAAGTTCCGCGCTGCTGCTCCTCCTGCGCTGCAGATAACACCATTTTTTCCTTGCTGGGAGGGGGGTGTTCCCCATTGGCTCCATAGGATCGGTTGCAAGCCCCATCCAGGGTGCAGGGGCACGAGACTCTGGTCAGTAGCACAGCTACACATCATGTGGGATATGATCACTATATATAAATATATAAGGGGGATATGATCACTATATATAAATATATAAGGGGATATGATCACTA
The DNA here is from genome assembly GCF_017654675.1 of Xenopus laevis. Taxonomy (NCBI): domain Eukaryota; kingdom Metazoa; phylum Chordata; class Amphibia; order Anura; family Pipidae; genus Xenopus; species Xenopus laevis. The sequence goes on from NC_054378.1 coordinate 132,584,654, forward strand.
TATATAAATATATAAGGGGGATATGATCACTATATATAAATATATAAGGGGATATGATCACTATATATAAAGGGATATGATCACTCTATATAAATATATAAGGGGATATGATCACTATATATAAATATATAAGGGGATATGATCACTATATATAAATATATAAGGGGATATGATCACTATATATAAATATATAAGGGGATATGATCACTATATATAAATATATAAGGGGATATGATCACTATATATAAATATATAAGGGGGATATGATCACTCTATATAAATATATAAGGGGGATATGATCACTCTATATAAATATATAAGAGGGATATGATCACTCTAGATAAATATATAAGGGGATATGATCACTATATATAAATATATAAGGGGATATGATCACTATATATAAATATATAAGGGGATATGATCACTATATATAAATATATAAGGGGGATATGATCACTATATATAAATATATAAGGGGATATGATCACTATATATAAAGGGATATGATCACTCTATATAAATATATAAGGGGATATGATCACTATATATAAATATATAAGGGGATATGATCACTATATATAAATATATAAGGGGATATGATCACTATATATAAATATATAAGGGGATATGATCACTATATATAAATATATAAGGGGATATGATCACTATATATAAATATATAAGGGGGATATGATCACTCTATATAAATATATAAGGGGGATATGATCACTCTATATAAATATATAAGAGGGATATGATCACTCTAGATAAATATATAAGGGGATATGATCACTATATATAAATATATAAGGGGATGTGATCACAATATATAAATATATAAGGGGGATATGATCACTCTATATAAATATATAAGGGGATATGATCACTCTATATAAATATATAAGAGGGATATGATCACTCTAGATAAATATATAAGGGGATATGATCACTATATATAAATATATAAGGGGGATATGATCACTATATATAAATATATAAGGGGATATGATCACTATATATAAATATATAAGGGGATATGATCACTATATATAAATATATAAGGGGATATGATCACTATATATAAATATATAAGGGATATGATCACTATATATAAATATATAAGGGGATATGATCACTATATATAAATATATAAGGGGATATGATCACTATATATAAATATATAAGGGGGATATGATCACTATATATAAATATATAAGGGGGATATGATCACTATATATAAATATATAAGGGGGATATGATCACTATATATAAATATATAAGGGGGATATGATCACTATATATAAATATATAAGGGGATATGATCACTATATATAAATATATAAGGGGATGTGATCACAATATATAAATATATATATATATAGTCAGGAAGGAATGGGAGAGGTTACAGATGGGTTTTCTCCTTACTCTGAGTTGACAAGGAGACAGTTTTGACAAAAAGTTAAACCTGAACGTTTGTATTTCTGGAGCCTCATCTACTATGTTGCTATGTGTGTTGCTATGAGAACAGCATTGTTACAGGCGTGTGAATGTGCATAAATGCCATAGTTACTGTATGATCTATTAGTTGTGTATTGCCTGACCATTAACCCTTTGTGGTGTGTGTCTTTGCAGAACGTGCTGCAAAAGTGGCGGAGCAACAGGAGAGAGAGAGAGCGGCGCAGCAGCAGCAACAACAACAACAACAGAGTTCGTCCCCAAGAGCTGGCACTCCTGTAGGAGCACTGATGGGAGTTGTGCCTCCACCCACCCCAATGGGGATATTAAATCAGCAAATAACCCCTGCCTCAGGTAATAAGCAGACTTCTCTGTGCTTTTTTTTCTGTCTGTGCTCTCATTATGTGTTCCTATATCTGCCCTCAGACTGCAACCTACCCCTGTATATTCCCTTCCTGCCCTCAGACTGCAACCTACCCCTGTATATTCCCTTCCTGCCCTCAGACTGCAACCTACCCCTGTATATTCCCTTCCTGCCCTCAGACTGCAACCTACCCCTGTATATTCCCTTCCTGCCCTCACACTGCAACCTACCCCTGTATATTCCCTTCCTGGCCTCAGACTGAAGCCTAAGCTAATGAATACATGCGTGTGTATGAAACTCTGGATCATGCAGGCATACATGCGTGTGTATAGGCAGCTAGGTGTCTGCTGTACAACCTTGTTTATGACTATTCCCTGAGTTTGATGAGCTTCATTAGGAAGACTCGGGGGTGCATTACACTCATCCCTGAACCATAAGGCCTGTCCCCTAATACTTGTGTGTGGCGCATCCTCAGGCTGTTCCCACTTGAATATCTCATTTATACCCTGAAATAAACTGCTGCTGCCAGACTGACGGGTTAGTGGCTCAGGGGTAGATCATACTGGTAAATTAGGGGCTGTGGGTAAAACCTAGTGCTTAGCTGTAGTCACACACAGGAAACTTAGAGCCCTGGGCCATAGAGCTTATTATCAGAAATTGAACCCCAGATGCACCTACAAATAAGCGCATGTCCTGCTATTAACCTGCCATTGTATCACACACCACTAACTAGTACTCTCCCCCCAGTGCATGTCTTATTAATACTCTCAGTGCATGGAATTAATGCATGTCTGACATTTGTCTTCCCCAAGGCATTATGGGTGGGTATCCGCCTGGCCTGCCCCAAATGCAGGGTTCAGTTGATGGCATTGTTAGCATGGGGAGCATGCAAGCTCATCATCATCATCATCTTCATCATCATCATGGGCTCATCCCACCACCCCATCTCCTACAAGCATGTATGGCAGCCCTCCCGAGCGTCCCGATCCAGGGTAAGAATAGGACCTTCACCCTCTCCTCGGCCTCTCTTGTCCCACAGCTGACACTTCTGTCTGGCCCTGCTGTTCTGCACTCGCTTGCCATGTGTTGGGTGTGAGTACGAGTGCAGTAGCTGTGCAAGTGGGGCCGCTGTCGGTGCAGCAGGAGAGTGTACATGCTTGGGGGCCCTTCTCCATGATTGGCTCATACACACACTGTTCTGCCTTGGGAGGGGGCTCTGTATGTTTATTGGGGTGTCTCTGGGTCACCTTGCTGTTGGTTTACTGGTTGTGTGGGACTAAATGCATAATAATAGTTTTATCTCATGTGCATGTACCATTGCGCCAACTGCCCAGCAACATGTCTGCTTCCAAACTAACAGCCAGCGACCCCCTTCCTAGGGCAGTCGCAATATATTTAGTAACAGCCGGAGACCCCCTTCCTAGGGCAGACGCAATATATTTAGTAACAGCCAGAGATTCCCTTCCTAGGGCAGTCGCAATATATTTAGTAACAGCCGGAGATTCCCTTCCTAGAGCAGTCGCAATATATTTAGTAACAGCCGGAGATTCCCTTCCTAGGGCAGTCACAATATATTTAGAAACAGCCGGAGACCCCCTTACTAGGGCAGTCGCAATATATTTAGTAACAGCCGGAGACCCCCTTCCTAGGGCAGTCGCAATATATTTAGTAACAGCAGGAAACCCCCTTCCTAGGGCAGTCGCAATATATTTAGTAACAGCCAGAGATTCCCTTCCTAGGACAGTCGCAATATATTTAGTAACAGCCAGAGACCCCCTTCCTAGGGCAGTCGCAATATATTTAGTAACAGCCGGAGACCCCCTTCCTAGGGCAGTCGCAATATATTTAGTAACAGCCAGTGATTCCCTTCCTAGGGCAGTCGCAATATATTTAGTAACAGCCGGAGACCCCCTTCCTAGGGCAGTCGCAATATATTTAGTAACAGCCAGTGATTCCCTTCCTAGGGCAGTCGCAATATATTTAGTAACAGCCAGTGATTCCCTTCCTAGGGCAGTCGCAATATATTTAGTAACAGCCGGAGATTCCCTTCCTAGGGCAGTCGCAATATATTTAGTAACAGCCGGAGACCCCCTTCCTAGGGCAGTCGCAATATATTTAGTAACAGCCAGAGACCCCCTTCCTAGGGCAGTCGCGATATATTTAGTAACAGCCAGAGACCCCCTTCCTAGGGCAGTCGCAATATATTTAGTAACAGCCGGAGACCCCCTTCCTAGGACAGTCGCAATATATTTAGTAACAGCCAGAGATCCCCTTCCTAGGGCAGTCGCAATATATAACAGCTGGAGATCCTGCCCCCCCCATACATCTTGTGGAACCCCACAGTTAACCCCTGTGCCCCCAGTGGGTATGTGGTGGGGCTGCACATCACTACGTTACACGAGTTACCCAGAGGCACAAGTGGCAGTTGGGTCCATGTATTGTCTAACTGGCGTTTCTGTGACTATACAGGGGTGATGGCGCAGGGTGTGGCCCCAATGGTTGGATCGCCAGCTCCTGGGAACAATCCGTATGGGCAGCAGGTAAGTGGCAGTTACTGTAGCAACAGGACCTTGGATGGGGCCCAGCAGTGCAGAGGCTACACAGGCATTAGATAAAGCCGCTAATATCTCAGAAACCACAAAAAACAGAAAATGAATGTAAAGGGCAAAATTGCTCAGGAGCCCCCCAGAGTCTGGATATAAATGTAAATAAAACAGTTGTGACTCAGTAGAACTGAATTGAAACGGTTGTTGCCGTGTGGGGAGTAAATGATTCACATCGGGGAGCGAGGGATGGGGAGCAAATGTTCAAATCAATTTCTGAAAAACAGCCACAAAAATTAATCAGTTTTGATAAATGTCACTTCATTCAACTTGTTACTGGCAGGACTCCTATAATTATGTGATCTCTATCCTTACACTGACTCTGCACAAGGGACTGGTTATACAGAGCTCATTATCTCTCCTTACACTGACTCTGCACAATCCAGGGGCTGGTTATACAGAGCTCATTATCTCTCCTTACACTGACTCTGCACAATCCAGAGGCTGGTTATACAGAGCTCATTATCTCTCCTTACACTGACTCTGCACAAGGGGCTGGTTATACAGAGCTCATTATCTCTCCTTACACTGACTCTGCACAATCCAGGGGCTGGTTATACAGAGCTCATTATCTCTCCTTACTAATAATATTATTCCATTTTGTTCAGATGGGAATTCTGACCCCACAAGGCCAGCAGGCTCCTCCCCCATACCCAGTTCAAGGGCAAGCAAACCAGCCTGTTGTACAGCAGCCCTCTACCCCAATGTTTGTGGCGCCCCCTCCCAGGCCCCAGAGACTGCTGCATTCTGAAGCGTACCTCAAGTACATCGAGGGGCTGACGGCAGAATCCAACTGTATCAGTAAATGGGACCACACGCTGTCAGGTGAGTGAGGGGTTTTCATGCGCAATAAACACACCCGTAATTGTGTCTCATAAATGTTGAAATGTGGTTGCTAGTGGCGGTGACCCTGGCAACCAGAAAGTCTGTCATTGTAACCTTGGGCTGGTTGCTAGGGTCAGTAGGACAGACATGTTGCAGTTGGTAGAGTTCCGCTTACAGACTGTGCCGTTTTGTTTCAGCGCGGCGGAGGGACGTCCACTTGACTAAAGAGCAGGAGAGTCGTCTCCCCTCCCATTGGCTGAAAAGTAAAGGCGCTCACACCACCATGGCCAACGCTCTGTGGCGCCTGCGGGACCTGATGCTGCGCGACACCCTGAATATCCGCCAGGCCTACACCCTGGACAATGTGTGAGCCTCCCAGCATGCACTGCTCCCAGGGACTCTTATGTGCTTTTACTGTTTCATTGCTGTACATTGGCTGCTTTTTATTTGCCCTTCCCCCGTGTTCTCTAGGGGCGGGACTTGTGCTGATTCTAAGCCCAGCCCCCATGGTATTAAATTTCCATGTTTCAACAATTGGGCCCTGAACTGGTTCTTTATGGGAAGAATGTTTAACCCTTTGTCTGCCCAGGAGTCTTCCTTCTTTAATGCAGCTCTGTCTATTGTCTGTCATCTGTCTCTGTCCCATCTACTGGCTGTCTAATCTACTGTCTGTCCCGTCTCTGTCCCATCTACTGTCTGTCTCATTGTCTCTCTGTCTCATCTACTGTCTGTCTCATCTACTGTCTGTCTCATCTACTGTCCTGTCTCTGTCCCATCTACTTCCTCTTTCTCTGTCTCATCGTCTGTCTGTCTAATCTACTGTCTGTCCCATCTACTGTCTGTCACATCTACTGTCTTTGTGTCTGTCTCATCCACTGTCTTATATACTGTCTCGCATCTACTGTCTTTGCGTCTGTCTGAGCTACTGTCTGTCTCAACTACTGTCTGTACCATCTACTGTCTTTGTCTCTGTCCCATCTACTGTCTTTGTCTCTGTCCCATCTACTGTCTCTGTCCCATCCTCTGTCCCATCTACTATCTACTGTCTCTGTCCCATCTACTGTCTCTGTCCCATCTACTGTCTCTGTCCCATCTACTGTCTCTGTCCCATCTACTGTCTCTGTCCCATCTACTGTCTCTGTCCCATCTACTGTCTCTGTCCCATCTACTGTCTGTGTCCCATCTACTGTCTGTGTCTCTCATCTACTGTCTACCAGGGGTCCCCTAATCTTTTTTTTTTTATTTACCGGGGAGCCACATTCAACTGTAAAGAGAGTTGGGGAGCAACACCATCATGGAAAAGTCCCTGGGTGCCAAATAAGGGCTGTGATTGGCTCTTGGTAGCCCCTTTGAGGACTGGCAACTCATAGCAGCAGGTTTTTATGCACCAAAACTTGTCTCGAAGCCTTGAATTTAAATATAAGACACACACACACACACAACATTCTCTTGCATTCCCTGCACCGACACCAGAAACAGATACGTTTCTGAAACTTAATTAAAAGAAGCTTTTTGGCAGAGAGCTCAGAACACTCAGCACCTGCACTGAGATACAATTGTAACAATGTAAGATAAGCAAAGCTACACTTGTAGGTAATAAGATAAAACAAGTCTCTTGGAGTGACTGAAACTCAAATTAAAGGACAATTTCAACCTAAACCCCCCAGAAATGGGCTGAGATGTTACATAGTTATAGTAAGTGACATTGAAAAAAGACACACGTCCATCAAGTTCAACCTGAACTGGGATTCCTGAAATTTATTTTCCCTCTTCTGTCTTGGAGGAGAAATGAACTTTTCCCAGCTGAAGCTTTAGAAATGATGTCGTTGAGTTTAGACCCAAATAGCAACTGACCTTGAAAGGGAAGTTTACACGCGTTGTGTTTGGATGGATTGCCAGCTTCCCAATGTTTGAGCCAGAGGGATCTTCTAGCCGCCACTGCTAACCCCATACTCTTAGCTGACCATCTGATGGCATCCAGAGATCCTTCGGCTATGTAGTCTGTAGCCAATTTTACTATTTGTAAGTCTTCCAGGATTTGATCTCTACTGACCCGATTGGTCAAAGCGTCTTCCAGGTTGTGTAACCAAAGCTTCACGGCTCTAGCAACCGAGGTAATCGCTACCGCTGGTTTACATATAGACCCTGCAACCGTATAAGCTTTATCTTGTCTTCTCTCCATCACATCTCTGAGAGAAATGTCTTCATCGACTGGGAGAGTGGTTTGTGAGCTACTCTAGAGATGGCTGTGTCCACTTTAGGAGGTTCTTCCCAGGCTTTGGTTTCTTCAGTATCAAAAGGGTATATCTTATTGGTCACTTCTCATCTGGTTGTTCCCATTCTGTCTTAATTTCTTCTTTAATTACCTTGTGAATGGGTAACAAATGATTTGTCTTCTTCCGACATTTGAACATTTTGTCATGGTTGGTGGAGGAACCATCTGCCGAATCCAATTCCAAGATTTTCCTAAGGGCCAATATAACTGGTTCAACTTTCTCTAGATCAAAGTTGGATTCTGAGCCTTTATCTGAGGACACGTCTGTTAGGCTATCGCTATCCCCTGATAGGTATTCTCCAAATTCTTCCGAATCAGATGGGAAGGCTGGAATTTTAGAGGTTTTAACTGGAGCGCTGAGTGACATACTTCTGACAGCCTTCTCCGTGCCTTTGGAAATGGCAGATGCCATAGAGTCTACAAAAGATGTCTGCATCCAATCCATGAGATGGGAGATTTGGTCTGAAGTGCTGGGCCCAGCTGCATTGGATAAGCAGTCACGGCAGAGTCTTTTGTGTTCCAAGGCATAGTTACGGCATAGTTACTGCATAGTTACGGCAAGCTTCACATTGTCTCTTAGGGATTTTCCTTCTGTGCTCCTCCTGGTCACAGTCGTCTCTAGAGTCCCTAATAAAGATAAGGAGATATTAAGCCTCCAAAGTATAAAGTGCAAAATGAATCTATAAATACATACATATTAGGGTACTGAATGTGCATAGTACAGTGTAACTCACCCCCTGTGAGTAGAGCGTGACCTTCTATTGGAACTCATAGCTGTAAAGAGAAATAGTCTGTTAGAAAAGGTCCAGTCTACATGGAGCAGACAGAAGTTCTTACTGTGAGACTAGTCGGAGAAAGATTGCGGGCAGAGCATTACGGGAACGCTGGAGCAGCGTCGGCAAGTTTGCGCTGTGGGTTTAAATGGTTTCCGCATCTAAAAAACCCAAACTTCCGGTCGCGCGTCATGCGTTCCAGCGTGACCTGCATCGCCATTTTAACTCACCGTTCAGCTCAGGCGCAGCATTTCTCTTTACAAGTTCCCGGGCGCAGTAAAGCAAGCCTCCGAAGTCTTACAGCCTGGGGGTGTCACGCAACAAATGCCCCGGTCACCGAGGGCTCCTCGGAAAGGTTGGAAATCAGCGTTTCACCAGGACTTGAGCAGAAGGAGGAGGAGGCTGCTGGGTTACATCTTCATAATTCATCACTTCAATGGGATAAAAAAAGACAGGGTGGGGGGGGGGTTTATTTGCTTCCTACTTCCTGTCCTCACATGTCAATGGGTGTTAACCCTTCAGTGACCACTGCCATGTGAGGAGCAGGAAATTTAAAAAACTTTTCGGGGTTAGTTTTCACCTCCATCACAATTAACTCTTCATTTCCTTTCTTTGCCTTCCGGATTGCTGATTTACAACATTTATTACAGTGTTTATATTCATTAAATGCAGCTTCTGTCCCTACAGATTTGTAGTTATTAAATGCCTTTCTCTTCTTTCCCATTAACTTCTTTACTTCTGTATTAAGCCACACAGGATGATTCTTAGAGCTTCTACGTTTAGTCCTTAAAGGGATACTGTCATGGGAAAAAAAATAGTGCTGATCCAGCAGAATTCTGCACTGAAATCCAGATTTTTTTATATTCAATTTTGAAATCTGACATGGGGCTAGACATTTTGTCAATTTCCCAGTTGCCCCCAGTCATGTGACTTGTGCTCTGATAAACTTCAGTCTCTCTTTACTGCTGTACTGCAAGTTGGAGTGATATCACCCCCTCCCTTTTCCCCCCAGCAGCCAAACAACAGAACAATAGGAAGGTAACCAGATAACAGCTCCCTAACACAAGATAACAGCTGCCTGGTAGATCTAAGAACAACACTCAATAGTAAAATCCAGGTCCCACTGAGACACATTCAGTTACATTGAGATGGAAAAACAACAGCCTGCCAGAAAGCATTTCTCTCCTAAAGTGCAGGCACAAGTCACATGACCAGGGGCAGCTGGGAAATTGACAAAATGTCTAGCCCCATGTCAGATTTCAAAATTGAATATAAAAAAATCTGTTTGCTCTTTTGAGAAATGGATTTCAGTGCAGAATTCTGATGGAGCAGCACTATTAACTGATCCGTTTTGAAAAAAAACATGTTTTCCGATGACAGTATCCCTTTAAAGGAATAAATTGAGAACAGTAATGATTTAATATCAGTTTAAAGGACAACCATTTCTGTTCTGTGTATTTAGCTGAAAACCTAATGCCCCAATCAATACTCTGTAGGGCAGCCCTCAAGGCACTAAAATTAGCTTTTGCAAAATTCATGGGTTTTGTTGCCCCAGTATATATTTGTTTTTTGCACCAGACATTAAATGATATAACATTATGGTCACTATTACCCAGGGGTTCAATGACTTGCACATTTGCTATAAGTTCTGGGTCACAGTTTATAAACTTGTTCCCATTAACTGATCTGGCAGTACTGTTGCTCCAGTCAATATCTGGCTAATTAAAATCCCCCATTATCATTACTTTACCCAAACTAGCAGCCTTTTCTATTTGCATCAGGAGCTTATCCTCGTCACTTACATTAGGGGGTCTATAGCGACTCCTACAATTAATTTGCTGGACTCTTTACAATTGGTGAAGAACTCCACCCATACAACTTCTGCCCCCTCATTTTCTAACATAACCTCCTCCTTTATATTAGATTTAAATCCTGCCTAACATACAGACATACCCCTCCTCCTTTTCTATTGCCTCTGTCCCTGGGAAACAAAGTATAGCCACTGATATTTACTGCCCAGTCATGTGACTCATTCAGCCATGTTTCAGCCAATCACAAGTCACACATTTATATAGGATTCAAACCTAATTGTGTAAAGCTGGCCATAGATGTTGAGATTTAAAAGATCAGATCCACATCATGAGACCACGATCTTCTCAGAACGATCGTACGAATTGTCCATCAACTAAAAAGACCAATTTGGCAGGAAAACAAAGGGGAGCTGCTTGGCCCTGCAGACATACATACATTGCACTGGGACCCACAAAGATTTTTTGACCTGGCCGATCAATTTCCTGACAGATGTCGGCCAAAAAATCGTAAGATGTACAATCGTTCGAATCCCACTAACCGCACGATAATTTTGAAGGATTGGTTGGACTTCGCTTAAATCGGTCGTTCAGCAAGAAGAATCGGCGCGTCTATCGGGAGTTTTACATGGATATGGTAATCAGGGGGTGTGGTCACACAGTGGGCGTAGTCAATATGTCACAAGGGAACATTGTGTCCCTCTTTCCAGGCCCGGATTTGTGGAAAGGCCACGTAGGCCCGGGCCTAGGGTGGCAGGATTTTAGGGGGAGGCATGCTGCCCAACCACACCCACATTGGTTCAAAAACACTGGGGATGCGCTGGAGATACAATCATTTTTTAAAATTTCCCGTGTGCCAATCCCCATTGCTACGGTCCACCTGGAGGGGAAAGGGGCGACGAATGGCAGTGGGCCTAGGGGCGCCCACTATATAAATCCGGCCCTGCCTCTTTCTATTCATCAGATGTAGGTAGGGTTGCCACCTTTTCCCCAAAAACATTCTGTCTGGTGGGGGGTGAACACAAAAAGGGGGCGTGGTGTGATGTCAAAGGGGGTGGGGTTATGCCATAAAGGGGCGGGGCCACGGCACGAGCAGGAGAAGAATCGAAGGACAAGGTAAGTTTAAAGGGGATTGGGGGCGGGCCGAGGGGTCTTTTTAAGGGTATTATAAATTTCCCGGCAGCTACATTGCGGGTAAATTTGTAATACCGGGTGGCATCCCTATAGATGTAGGAGACGAGTAAGGAAACAATGGCACAGGCCAGAGCCGCACCTCTACCAGCGGCACAAATGGAATCTCCCAGCCACGCCCCCTAATGATCAGCGCTACGTCTGCAGCGGCTCAGCCTCCCTGAGGAACAATTGTACTGGAGGGGCGGGGCGTGTTGCACTGACGCTACGGAGGGGCGGGGCGCTGTATCAACACACAGGCTGGAGGGGCGGGGCGCTCTTTCTATAAAGACGTAATGTCCCAAGCTGCCCCGCGCCTTCACTACTTCCTCGCATCGCTTTCTGCTCCTTTCCTTTCACGTTTACCCGTGTAGCCACGCCCTGGCCTTCCCCATTGGCTGAACACTCTCACTTTTCAGAATCAGCCCCGCCCCCGCTGTGAGAGTTAGAGCTGCGGATAGAGGATGACGGGCACATAAGTGAGTGTACCCCGGCCCTGTGCGAGCCGCTTTCCCTCCCGTGTGAATATGTAAATATCCCTCTTTAATCGGCCTGCCTCCCCTTGTCACTCACAAACTGGCTCCGCCCACATGTATAACGCACTGCGGGCAGTCGCTCTTTTCCTGTGGGCGTGGCTTCGGGCGTGACCTTGTCATAGACGCGGAAGTGAGACGGAAGTTGCCCTCAGTGTGTGACCTGAAGTGAGGACGAGAGAGATTAAAGAGATGAACTTCATGCAGCGAACTGTGTCCTGAGCAGCTCTAATACAGGTACAATATATATATATAATTATATAATACACAAAAGCCATGAATATCCTGTAAATTATATCCTTATAAACGGTGAGTTCTGATGTCATCAGTTATAAACGGTGAGTTCTGATGTCATTTCTGTCACATGACTCACTGAAACTTGTGTATTATAATAAATAAAGTACCCCCAGTTGTAAAATATGAGGATATTAGAAGTTACCTCGGAGTTCCATGACCTGTATAACTCGGCCTTCGGCCTCGTACTTTTATATGGTCATGAAACTCCTCGGTAGCTTATAATATCCTTATATTTTACAAGAGGGGGTACTTTATTCACTATATACTGCCGCCTCCACTGTACCCTCTATCCACTCATTTGTCTCCTCCTACATTTAGATCCCTCTTTATCTCTCCCTCATTGTGATATCCCTCATCCCCACATCTCCCCTCTGTCCTCCATTGTTATATCCCTCATCCCCACATCTCCCCTCTGTCCCCCATTGTTATATCCCTCATCCCATCATTCCCCTCTGTCCCAATTGTTATATCCTCATCCCACACTGTCTCGCCTTCTGTCCCCCCATTGGTTATATCCCACTCATCCCCCCCATTGGTTATTCCTCATCCCCTCATCCCCGCCATTGTTTATATCGCTATCCCACATCTCCCCTCTGTCCCATTGTTTTATAATCCTCATAGCCCCCTACATCTCCCATCTGGTCCCAATTGTTTATATCCTCATCCCACAATCTCCCCTCTGTCGCCATTGTTATATCCCTCATCCCCACATCTCCCTCTGTCCCCCATTGTTTATATCCTCATCCCCCATTGTTATAATCCCTCATGCCCCACATCTCCCCTCTGTCCCCATTCGTTATATCCTGCTCATCCCCTAACATCTCGCCCTTCTGTCCCCATTGTTATATCCCTGCATCCACATCTCCCCCTCTGTCCCCATTGTTTTATTCCTCATCCCCACATCTTCCCCTCTGTCCCCATTGTTTTATCCTCAATGCCCCACATCTCCCTCGTGTCCCCATTGTTTATCCCTCATCCCACATCTCCTCTGTCCCCATTGTTATACTCGCCTCATCCCCCACACTGATTTTTCTCCCCTCTGTCCCCCCATTGCTACTATTTCCTTATACTGTCCGCATTTGTGATCAATGCCGTCATCCGGCACATCTCCCTCTGCCCCCATATGTGATACCTCCTCCATATCCTCTCAATATACTCCTTTGTTCCCATACTCGTGATGTTTCACATCGTTCAAGAATCCCCGTTCACATCTCCCCACTGTTCCCCCCATTGTGATAATCCCATCAGTTCCCACATCTCCGGCATGTCTCCCGCATTGTTGATTTATCCCGGTGTGACCTCTTCTCATCAGCTACAGCGATTCCCCTCTGTCCCCTCATGTGTATATCTCCTCTAGTCCACATCTCCCCTCGTATGCCTACCCATTGATATATCCTCAATGCCACACTCTCCCTCTGTCCATTGTTAATTTCCCTCAACGCCACATCTAAATCCTCTTGTTTCCCCAATTTTGTGTTATCCCTCTTTTCCCGCACGATCTCCCTCTGTCCCCCATTGTTATATCTCCTCAAACCCACATCTCCCCTCTGTCCCATTGTGATATCCCTCTCCCCACATCTGCTGCCTCTGTCCCATTGTGATATCTCATACCCCACATCTCCCCTCTGTATCCTCCCCATTTGTTAATAATCCCTCACACCCCACATCTCCCCTCTGTCCCCCATTGTTATATCCCTCATTATCCCACATCTCCCTCTGTTCCCATGATTGTGATATTCTCATCCCCCAATTGTGATCATCCCTCATCCCTACAATCTCCCTCAGTCCCCCATTTGATATATCCCTCATCCCCACATCTCCCCTCTGTCCCCCATTGTGATATCCCTCATCCCCACATCTCCCCTCTGTCCCCCATTGTTATATCCCTCATCCCCACATCTCCCCTCTGTCCCCCATTGTGATATCCCTCATCCCCCCCATTGTGATATCCCTCATCCCCACATCTCCCTCTGTCCCCATTGTTTATATCCCTCAAACCACATCTCCCCTCTGGTCCCCCTTGTGATATCGCTCTCCCCCACATCTCCCTTCTGTCCTCCCATTGTTTATATCCCTAAACCCACATCTCCCTCTGTCCCCATTCGTTATATCCTCAAACCCCCTCTGCCCCTCTGTCCCCATTGTTAATCCCTCATCCCACATCTCCCTCTGTTCCCTCCCCATATTCCCTCTCCCGCAATTGGTGGATATCCTCATCCCCCATCATCCCCTCTGTCCCCCATTGTGATATCCCTCATCCCCACATCTCCCCTCTGTCCCCCATTGTGTATCCTATCCCCTTACATCCCCCTCTTGTCTCCCATTGTATATCCCTCATTCCCACATCTCCCCTCTGTTCCCCCCAATTCGCGCCTGACCTCCTCATCCCCCCCCATCTGTGGATATCCCTTCCCCACATCTCCGTCCTCTGTCCCCCATTGTTTTATATCCCCTCAAACGCCACATCATCCCCTCTGTCCCCCATTGTGGATATCCTCATAACTCCACATTCCCCTCTGTCCCCCATTGTTTATATCCCTCAACCAAGATCTCCCTCTGTCGCTCCCCCACCATATGCTCCCTCAATCCCACGATCTCCCTCTGCATTGTTGTATATCCCTCAAAAACCCACATGCTCCCTCTGTCCCCATTGTTTATATCCCTCATCCCCCACATCTCCCCTCTGTCCCCATATTGTTATAATACCTCAAACCACATCGTCCCCTCTGTCCCCCCATTAGTGATATCCCTCATCCCACATCTTCTCCCTCTGTCCGCCAATTTGTTATAATCCCTCAGAACCCACATCTCCCCTCTGTCCATTGTTATATCCCTCATTCACCCAACGACTCCCTCCTGTCCCCCATTGTTATATCCTCTCCCACATCTCCCCTCTGTCCCCATTGTTTATTCTCCCTCAACCCACATCTCCCCTCTGGTCCCCACATTGGTTATATACTTCCCCAATCCCCCCACATCTCCCCTCTGTTCCCCCCATTGTGATATCCCTCATCCCCCCCCATTGTTATCATCCCTCATCCCTAACATCTCCCCTTTGATTCCCCCTTTGTGATATCCCTTCATTCCCCCCCCCTTGTTATATTCCCTCATCCCCACAATCTCCCCTCTGTCCCCCCATTTGTTATATTCCGCTCATCCCCAACATCTCCCCTCTGTCCGGCCCCATTGTTATACTCCCTCATTCCCCACATCTCCCCTCTGTTCCCCCCCATTGTGATATCCCTCATCCCCCCCAGTTGGTTATATCCCCTCGATCCCCAATGCTCCCCTCTGTCCCCCATTTGTATATCCCTCATCCCCACATCTCCCTCTGTCCCCCCCCCATTGTTATATCCTCATCCCACATCTTCCCCCCTGCTGGCCCCCCCATTGTGATATCCCTCTGCCCCCCCCCCCCATTGTGATATCCTCATCCCATTCCCATCTTGACAAGCTTGGTCCCATGTGTTTTATCTCTAGTTCTGTGTCTTTCTCTGATGTTTCCATTTTCCACCCCAGGTTCTTTCATTTCAGCCATGACAGACAGGAGCAAGATGGGCCGTCTCCTGGCGCTGGTGCCTGGGAAACAACAATTTGGGATCTACAGGTTCCTCCCCTTCTTTTTTGTACTTGGAGGCGCCATGGAATGGTTCATGATCAACATCCGCATCGGAAAGGAAACATTTTGTGAGTTTCTATTGAATGTAATCAGTCCCTTTGGTCTTATATCCCCATGATCTCCTGCAATTGCCCCCAGCAACTGGCATAGTGCTAATATCCTTATCATTTACAGTAGGGGGTACCTTATCCCTTATAATACATGAGTGATACTCAGAGTTCCCTGTATAACTCAGCCTGCAGCCTTGTGCCTTTATATGGTCACAGAACAACCCCTCAGTGACTTCTAATATCCTTATCATTTACAGTAGGGGGTACATTATCCCTTATAATACATGAGTGATACTCAGAGTTCCCCTGTATAACTCAGCCTGCAGCCTTGTGGCCTTTATATGGTCACAGAACAACCCCTCAGTGACTTCTAATATCCTTATCATTTACAGTAGGGGGTACAATATCCCTTATAATACATGAGTGATACTCAGAGTTCCCTGTATAACTCAGCCTGCAGCCTTGTGCCTTTATATGGCCACAGAACAACCCCTCAGTGACTTCTAATATCCTTATCATTTACAGTAGGGGGTACATTATCCCTTATAATACATGAGTGATACTCAGAGTTCCCTGTATAGCTCAGCCTGCAGCCTTGTGCCTTTATATGGTCACAGAACAACCCCTCAGTGACTTCTAATATCCTTATCATTTACAGTAGGGGGTACATTATCCCTTATAATACATGAGTGATACTCAGAGTTCCCTGTATAACACAGCCTGCAGCCTTGTGCCTTTATATGGTCACAGAACAACCCCTCAGTGACTTCTAATATCCTTATCATTTACAGTAGGGGGTACATTATCCCTTATTACACAGAGTCAGCAGCATGTAGTAAAGGGGACACACATTTATGGGAATATATTGTATAATGTGGACAAATACAAGATTCCTCTGCACTCAACCCATTATCAATATATTTAAGACAGAGACATTTTGTGCTACTGCTACTGAAAAATGCCTTACCCTTTAAACAAAACAGGGATTGTTTGTCCATATATTGCAATATATTTAAGCTGAACAACTACGTCAAAGTCATCCCATATCTGGCCAGTCCTATGCTCAATTTTCATCTGATTCATTAAGAATTCTATGGTTTAATTATACATTTTATAAAAGGGACGAAAACGTTTTACCTGCAACTTAACTTGCTGCTTTCAAAGTAAAACTCTCAAACTTGGCTGCCCTTTTATTAGACACCAGTGGGATCACCTGACTATAGCTGGAGGGGGTGGAGCTACAACATGGAGCTGGTCACTGCTCTTGTAGAACTATAACAAACAAGGGAAAGTTGTGCTCACCACTATTTTTTAAAATCATTAGGCGGGGGTGCAATGAGGGTGTGACCACAATAATTAGTGACCACTAATAAAAGGGCAGCCAAGTTTGGGAGTTTTACTTTGAAAGCGGCAAGTTAAGTTGCAGGTAAAACGTTTTCGTCCCTTTTATAAAATGTATAATTAAACCATAGAATTCTGAATGAATAAGATGAAAATTAAGCATAGGACTGGCCAGATATGGGATGACTGTGACGTAGTTGTTCAGCTTAAATATATTGCAATATATGGACAAACAATCCCTGTTTTGTTTAAAGGGTAAGGCATTTTTTAGTAGCAGTAGCACAAAATGTCTCTGTCTTAAATATATTGATAATGGGTTGAGTGCAGAGGACTCTTGTATTTGTCTCTATGTATTTTGTGGTCACAGCCTCATTGCACCCCCGACTAATGATTTTAAAAAATAGTGGTGAGCACAACTTTCCCCTGTTTGTTATTGTATAATGTGGGTTGGTTTCCCCCCAGATGACGTGTACAGAAGACGCCAGTCAGAAAGGCGATACGAGCGCCAGTTGGAGGAGGAGCTAATGAAACAGGCACAAGTCGCAGGCAGATAGCGAGTGATACTATACGTTTCTCCTGGGGCAGTTTGTTATGAAGAGGAGAGTAACAATGTTGTTTCCATCATGAACAAACAATATATTAAATATATTGATAATGGGTTGAGTGCAGAGGAATCTTGTATCTGTTTCCATCATGAAGTTGATGGAGGGGAGGAGACCTAAGACTTCTGGGTATTATTGCACTTATAATAAACACTGCGTTGTGATTGGCCGGTCCTGTTCTAGTGAATGCAGCAGGAAGTGTGCGATCGCTATTCATTATGTCACGTGTTCAGCAGCGAATCAGAACTCAGGATGGAACATAACACCTTTACATAAATCTCCTGCCTGTAAAGTGAACATCCCGCATTATTGGATATGAACGTGTGGAACACTGAATCAAGAAGCAAAGGTAACGGGGTACACACACGAGGTGAGGTGAAAGGTGTTCGGGGTCAACGAGACGTGAAATGTGGGAAAATAATGACCCTTCCCATAGGTTCCCCCTGACTGAGCAGAATCCTTTGCCCACGTGACCCTCCTCAAACTCTACACGGGCAGTCGCCCCACACCCACCATTGCTGTTCAGTCTCCTCCTGCTGGTGGGACTCAAGAACATCAACATTGGCCATTTACTTGCTTAGAATTTGCTCCGGGTTCCTCTGTGGCCTCTCCGAGGTTGGACTTCTCTTTGATGGTCGACCACTCCTGGGCCTCCTCTGTCCTCAATCTGATGGTTCATTGGTGGAGTCCGAACTCTTCAGCGAGACTCTTGTAGCCTCTCCAGCTTTATGGGCATCAACAAGTCCTCATCCTATGTTAGTGCCCATCCCCCAATGTGATGTGTCTGTGGGATAAGAATGGAACCCCAGATCTTTCAATAAAACTCTCACCCCTCATTGTCACCCCAATAACTGAATCCCCAGACTGTGATTTCATGTTCAACTTATTCATTAATCCTGAGGATTCACTCGCTGAAATGTTATACGATCATTTGTTTAATAAAAGAAATTGTGTTTAATTGAGTTTCCTCCATCTGCTCCTGTGACTTGTTGTTTCACTTCACATTTATATAAAGAACTGGTTAAAGGGACACTGTCATGGGAAATTTTCAAATTGAATCAGTTAATAGTGCTGCTCCAGCAGAATTCTGCACTGAAATCCATTTCTCAAAAGAGCAAACTGATTTTTTTATATTCAATTTTGAAATCTGACATGGGGCTAGACATATTGTCAATTTCCCAGCTGCCCCTGGTCATGTGACTTGTGCCTGCACTTTAGGAGAGAAATGCTTTCTGGCAGGCTGCTGTTTTTCCTTCTCAATGTAACTGAATGTGTCTCAGTGAGACCTGGATTTTACTATTGAGTGTTGTTCTTAGATCTACCAGGCAGCTGTTATCTTGTGTTAGGGAGCTGTTATCTGGTTACCTTCCCATTGTTCTGTTGTTAGGCTGCTGGGGGGGTGATATCAGTCCAACTTGCAGTACAGCAGTAAAGAGTAATTGAAGTTTATCAGATCACAAGTCACATGACTGGGGGCAGCTGGGAAACTGACAATATGTCTAGCCCCATGTCAGATTTCAAAATTCAATATAAAAAGAATTCAGTGTAGATTTTTTCCCATGACAGTATCCCTTTAAAGGGTTCAGAAACTTTTCCTCCCCAGTCTACATGTTCCATAAATTCTTTAAATGTGGGACTTTACCCACATATTTATTCCCAATATCCATTCATTCCTCTCCTTCTCACTGGGTTTATAGTCTGTGTAACTGTCTTGTGTCTTGTCCCTTTCTCTCCTGCACTGCTTCTGGACTCCTGATAGCAACTTCCCAATATCCATTTCATTCCTCATGTCTCACTGGGTTTTAGTTCTGTGTAAACTGTCATTGTGTCCTGTCCTCTTTCTGCTGCACTGCTGCTCTCTGACTCTGATACAACTTCCAATATCCCATTCATTCCTCATCCACTTGGGTTTATAGTTCGTGTACCTGTCATTAGTGTCTGTCCTTTCTCTGATCTGCTGTTCTGACTCTGATACAACTTCCAATATTCCATTTCATTCCTCATTTCTCACTGGGTTTATAGTTCTTGTTTAAACTGTGCCAATTGTGTCGTCCCTTTCTCTGCACTCTGCCTCTGACTCCTGAATTACGAACTTTCCCAATATCATTTCATTTCAATTCTTCAACTGGGTTAATAGTTCTGTGTAACTGTCATTGTGTCTGTCTTTTTCTGCACTGCTTGCTTTCTGACTCCTGATACAGATCTTTCCAATATCCGATTCATTCGGCTCATTCTCACTGGTTTATAGTTTCTGTGTACTGGTCATTGTGTCTGTCCTTTATCTTGCTCTGACTGCTGCTCTGACTCCTGGATATAATTTCCCCCAATTATCAATTCCCATATCCCTCAAATTTCCTTCATCTGGGTTTTTTTTTATAGTGTTCTGTGTAGACTGGTCCCATTGTGTCCCTGTCCCTTTTCCTTTCTGCCAACTTGCTGCTTCTGAAAAATCCTGAATACACTTTTCCCACCCAAGATATCCATTCAATTCCTATCCTCATGGGGTTTTTTAAATAGTTTCTTGTGTTCAACTGTCATTGTGTCCTGTCCTTTCCTCCCTCTCTGCACTTGCCTTTTGCCTTTTCTGACCTCCTGAAATACTACTTTTCCAATTTCCATTCCATTCCTCAATTTTCTCCACTTGGGTTTTTTCTAGTTCCTGGTGGGTAAATTGTTCATTTGGTCTGTCCCTTTTCTCCTTTTTTCTCCTGCCTTGCTTGCCCCTTTGTTGCACTTCCCCGTTGAAATACAAACCTTTCCCCCCAAAATATCCATTCAATTTCCTCATTACTCCAAAACTGGGGTTTTAAAAAAATAGTTCTGGTTGTACTGTCCAATTTGTGTTCCTGTTCCCCTTTCCTCTTGCCCCGACTTGCTGCCCTTTCCTGATCCTGATTACAACTTCCCATATCCATTTCATTCCTCCATTCTACTGGGGGTTTATAGTTTTCTTGTGGGTAAAGCCTTGTCCCACTGTGGTCTGTCCCCTTTCCCTTGCACTTGCTTGCTTCTGATCCCTGAAAAATAAAATACTTCCCAAAGAATCACATCCAACAAGTGGGCAATATTAGAATGAATAAATTTTAAAACAGTGGAACGGAGCAAAAAGAAGGAAGTTAAAACAGACCACAAGGGAGAGAGAACTCAGAAGAAAAGCTGGAACTTTACAAGCAAGAACGACATTTGATCAATAAACAATCGTGAATTAACCAAATAATAAAAAAGAGAAAATCACCTTTAAAGAGGAAAGCCGCACATTTAAGGAAATCTATGTGGAAGGGTTTCAGCGAAATAGACGTGACCCTAAGTGGAAATGGTGGGCCCGTCCGGTTTTTAAAAAAAACTTTTGGCCACCCAATATCTCCCTCCCTCACCCGGCCCCAATTCGGTTTCCCTTTTTGATAAAACCGTTCAACAAAAGGGGGTGGGGGCCGAGGCAGGTTTGCCGTGGGCTTATAAACCTGCCTAGGCTGGCAAAATAGGGGAAAAAGCCAATGGTTTTGACCAAACCCAAACACCTGCACATATCGGGGCTTGGCCCGCACATCTCTGAATGTTAGACGAAACCCTCAAAAGATCGGGGGGGAAGGTACCCGAGTAAGTTGAAACAAACAAGCCCATAGACAATTCCAAACTATAAAAAATTAAAAAGCCTTAATCCTCTACTATACTGCCCCCCTGAAACTCCTGAATTTAACAACAAAGGTTGGATTGGGATAGGGCCCCACCACTCACTCACCACGTCGCTGCCTGGGAGCCCCCCAGGCCCCTTAAAACAACCACACAATATATTCGTTCTGTTTGTTATATTTTTTACTAATTGTTTTGTCTTATGTTTTTTATATCCCCTTTTTTGTACTATTGTGGGGAACTTACTTTGGGTGGTCTAGGTGTGCCGGCGGGGACGGCCACTGCATGCCGCCCCTCCTCTTGCGGCTGCCATTTTGCGCCTCTTAGGACGCGCGCCCGCATCCTTTCGTGGGTTTCAATAGACCGGTGGAGTGGGCCGCTGGTTTTTGTGATGAACCGCCACCGGCGCTTTGGCCGCAATTTTTAAATAAGGTATTTTAAGGGGATCAGCTAATTTTTTTTTCCCCCCATTGCTTGTGATAGGAATTTTTGTTTTCCTGTTGCTTTGAGCTTTAAGCTAAATTTTTTCTGTTCTGGAACCTGTTTTTTGAATTTTCTGTTTGGGTTGGACCCCTGCCCTGGCCTTTTTTTTATCTAGTTTCGGCAAACTTCCCTTGGATCCCTGACCCCTTGCCTGAATAACCGACTACCTCTTTCTTGCTAAAATCCCCTTTTCCTGATGAAATCTACCCCAGGTTTGGGACCCTTGGGGTTTTGGCCCTGAAACTTAAAACGTTTTTTAATTCCCCTCTGCCCCTGCCCTCGACTGGAAAAAAAAAATCTAAACTACTCTCCCTAATTCCCTCCCACGCTTGGGTTACTACGACCTTCCTGCCAAAGACTCCCTTACTTGAACAAGGTCGCTTGGTCCCTCTGTCTCCCCTCCAGAACCTTCGCCTTGGTAACCTCCTCCTTTAAAGTCCTGGTTGGACAAACCCCAAAGTAAGCTGAAAGCTTTCCTCCCGAGGGGCCAAAGGGTCAGACTAAACTGGTGAAGCACAAAAGGCCCCCCAAGACCCAGGGGTGGGCCCCTGGTTGTTTTTTTTGGGGTGAAAACTAAATTTTTTTTTATTTAATTTTTTGTTGTTCACTATATTTTTTTTTTACTGGTTTTGGAAACTTGTATTTCTTTTAAACTTCAACTCTTTCACTTATATTCTCTTCTTTTTTTTTTCCTTGTTTTCTCCTAACGATTATGTAATTCTTGTTAAAAATATCTGCAATTGCCTGCAGTTAATTCAAAAGAAAATTTTAATGTTGCCAATACCTCTTGAAAATAAATGGAAAATGTAAATGGGTTGAATACAAACTATAATAACTGAACCATACTCGGTGGGGATTGGAGATTCCGCTCAAACTTAGGGGACCCTCACTATACCAACCTAAAAGTTTTCCTAATGGTCTACAAGTTGCCGATTAAATGATTTTAGATTTTTTTTTTTTCGATTAAATGTAAATTTGGACTGAATTAACAAATTACAAACCCTCAAAAAACTGATAACACAAAGGCAGCCTTTGGGAGGGCCACTGTAAGGATTTTCAAGAAACATTTTCCAAGCAAGACATCGCCCCTTTTCAGGCCTTCCACTGGGGAAATTTATACAGCATTTATTTTGCTTCCCAGTCCCCCAAAAAAGCCGGAGTAATGGATAAATTAGTAACAAATAGGATTGTCCCCTAAGTAATCAAGCAATCCTTATCTTGGATCCAAAATGGAAACCAAACTCCTTAATGTAGTGGGGGGTAAATTTAATCTTCTAATTTTCCTATTCTACTAATTTGAATATTTACCTCTCCCAATAGCCCCACCAAATTCCCATTTTTCTTTGAAGGCCAGCCTCATCTGGTTTAACAGAAACGAAGGAGATTAAATGGGAGTATAAAGATAATAGACTTTTAACTGTTAAATTCTCCTCCAGGGGCCATGGGATAAACCGTTTTCACACTCTCCAAAACCAATCAGCCATTCTAAAGTTCTCCAACAATTTAAGGCAATTAACTATTCCTTATTTAGAATGCTTGGTGGATTTAAACAACCACAACAGGCAAATTACTTCTTCTACTCCAGCTTTTGCCCAACAATAAAACCCAGTAGATTGTTTTTTGTAATCTCTACAACGCCAGGAACTTTAAACAGCTCCCCCCAAAACAGATTTTTTTTTAATTGGTCTATAATCCTGATTAAGACCACGTGAACCTCAGAGCAACTTCATTTGAAGAAATGAAAAACAATGAAACCATCTTCATAATTTCCTGGAATATTAAAACCAGACTGAAATTCCAACCTTCAAGACTAATTTTTCCAGATAAAATGAAGCATATCAATTTTTCCCCAGCCCTCAAGAAGAACTCGGGAAAAGAAACTGAAGCCTCCCAATTTAAGGAAGGCCCATTCAATATCATTTAAAACAGCCCCCATCCTGAAAAAAAAAGACAATCTTACAAATAACAGACTACAGACCTGAAGAGTTGAAAACGTTCCAAATCCTTCCAAATAAACTCTCTGCGTTACACAAAATATTAAACGTTCGCAAGAGTGTTTGGCCGATTTAACACATATAAAAGACCAGAACGGTCCCTCTTTGGACCCAACCAGTCATAATTTAAATAAAAGAAAGGTAAATAACACCCCAACATTTTGGCTTCTAAAGCAACAGGGCCCAACAATCTTTCCTCAATTGGCCAAACCTCCCCTTTGGGGAAATTCAAACAATGACTCCCAGAACCAAAATAGCAACGGCCATTTTACCACACATAGGTTATCCAGAAACTATATGACTTGAAAACTCACCAATTTAACCCAACACTCAATCCAAACTAAGTTCCCTAACAATTTTAAAGCTTTTCCAAATTCCACAGAGGCTGAAAATTTTACAACATCTAAATTACGGACAATCTTTCCCACTGAGGAACTTGACCTTTGGTTTTTTTTAAAAATAAAATAGTCCAACATTTGGCAAGGCACCGCAGGACCAGATTGGTCTCCACAATAAATCAATATTAAAAATAAAAATTATTAAATTGCACATATCTTCTCTTCCGTCGCGGAATTCTTTACAAAGCCTTTGATTTTTAACGAAATATTTTTTTAAATAAGGAACTCCCCATAACCCAAACTCTAATCTTAACTCTTTTTAACTTATACCAAGCAGGGGTAAAAAGACCAGAGGAACAAATGGCCCCATAACCACAAAGACCCATAGAGCACTTTCCTTAATACAGAAACCTAAAAACCTTGTCCCTCCTAAAAATTCTAGCCAAATTCGGCCTTAGCCGCCCTATCCCCCAAGATTTGGATCCAATCAAATGACCAGGGTGGGGGTTTTTTAATGAAAAAATCCAACCAGGGCAAAGGAGATAATACAGAAATGGTACAATTTATCTCCTAGAGTTTTAAATTAAACACGACAAAAAATTACCTCTCCTCTGCTCCCTTAGTTTTAAGATGGTGGAATAAGCCTTTTTGATCCCGCCTAGACAATGGCCCTAACTAACATGTTTGGGGCTTTTTCTTTAAAAACCTGCATCTTAATTGTGGAAACCTTTTTTCCACAGCCCAATAACACAGTCCTTTGTTAAAACTCCCCTTAAATACTATCTTTAAAAAAGACCAAGGTTAAAAAACAACCGCAGAAATTTTCCTGATATATCAATAGACTGACAAAGGGATGGGCCCTCTTTTCCTTCCCCCTTCTTTTCATATGCTCCTCCAGTTGTTAGAACCTTTAGAAAAGCCCCACAATAAGAGAATAACCCAGGACTCACTTAAAAGAATGTTATTAACCTTAAAAACCCTCTATGCAATTTAAGTGCCCTCTCTTTTGGCGCCCAATGTGATTTTTACTACACTTCGTTAAAACCCACTGGGTGGGTCATTCCCAATTTTACACAAACCTGGTTTGAAACCAGATTAGCTCATAATAGGTTTTAAATTGGCATAATAACGTTGGGTTAAACTTCCAATAAAGTGTTTTTATAGATTAATTAGCCATCCACAATTGTTGTCCGATTCCTTCACCCAGCAAATTCCCTTCCCCGTTGGTAGCTTAAAATAGGCCAGAATAAATAAGTAATAAACCTTTATTAAAGTGGGTAAAAAAATTTTTTTTTAAAATACACCCTCAACAAAATGCAAGGGGTTTCAAAAAGCACTACTAGACGCCAAGTCCCCAATGTTTCCCGCCCCTCGCAAAGTGGAAATTTCGGCCCGAACCAGCGTTTTGCCTCTCTAAACCGCCGTGTTTTTCTTGTGAGTTGGTTGGTTTTGGGGAAAATGGAACGTCTGTTTTGCTTCTTCTCTACGATTCACCTGACACGCGTTTTCCCCTCGGAGACCCCGACTTTCATCCAAGGGCCTTCAATGGCTGATTGCACATGTTTCGCACGCTGTTCCCTCCTTTGAGACAATTCCGTTTGCCCAATAGCAAAGAACGTCCAGCCCCCTTACTTCTGTTTTCCCCGTTGTTTAGCGTGCCCCTTGGTTGCCTTACAACGTCTTTACACTTTAAATGCCACAATGTTTTGCCCTCCTGGCCTTCCATCCATTTTAAAGCTACCAACTTTCTCATATAAACAATAATATCCTGTAACAAGCCCTATTTGTTAAACTGGCCTTTTTGGAATGGGAATTTTTCCGAAGTGGTTAAATTTTTTTTTTAGAAACTTATAAATTTTTTTTGCATCCTATTTTTCCCATATGAAAATTATAATTGGCCATCCAATTAAGTGGGAGTTTTATCAATCAACAAGCTTTAAATTATTTAAACAATTGGTTTTTTAAAACAAATTTCAAAATGAAAATTTGGCTCCCCTATTAAAATCTAAACCTAAGATACCGACTTCTCGCGCGCGATTTTTTTAATGTTTTGTTTACGTTTTTCATAAAATAATGGCCCCCCCTTGGCGATTGGAAAGTCCTAAATGGTGGAAAGCCTTCCTGGTGTTAATTGTTTTCCTAATATTGATTTTTCAATCTAACCTCTTTCATTGTTGGTCTTTTTTTACAATTACCTCCCCTCCATTTCCTTCAATTCCTTTTTCCCTCTTGGCCCAATATTATTCCTTAGAAAGGGATTCCGTAAAATTTTGGGGATAACTTTTTTGACTTTTACATTACAGAAAGAATCCTGGCCACCCTTAAACTTCAATCACTATCATATTTGCCCATTCAATTAACAAGGAATCCATTTCAGTTGTATGACTATAATTTTAAACCTTCAATATAGTTTACAAAAAGAGTCCTATCTCAATGGTCGATATACTCTATCTCAGGGGTGTCCAAACTTTTGGCTCGCAGGGCCACATTGGAAAAAGAAAAATTTGTCTGGGGCCACACAACAAACCCATTTGATTTGTAAAAGTAAAGGAAATACACAGAAAAGAACTACAATGCCAGTTGGATAACCAGATGGAGCTATACACTGGAATATGGGACACCTGAATATTAAATAGACTTATTATTATATTATTATTACTAACTGGGCAATGGGCAGAGTCCCCCCCCATCTCCTATATCCTTTGTGACATGACGTTTCCTCGGGAACCAAGCTGGGCCGCATTCATATGCATCCCGGGCCGCATCTGGCCCCCGGGCCGCAGTTTGGACACCCCTGCTCTATCTCATGGTTTGGGAGGATGAAGGCAATAAAGATGAGAGTTCTTCCAGAATTTCCTATTTGTATGAAACTTTGCCAGTAGAATTACCATCAAAGGTGATTAAAGAAATCCAAGGCCTAATCCATAGATCCATCTGGAACAATCACAGACATAGGATCCCTCAATTAGTATTAATTACCCCAATTGGGAATGCCTATACTACGAGGCCACACATGTGAGACAATTACTGGCCTTCTCTCATTGGATACCAAACACTACATGGGGACTTACTGAAAACGCTATAACACCCAGGACCGCCATCAGAAATCACAGGGCCCCATACGACAAAATTTCCTGGGCCCGCTGGGCTGCGCCCACTTTTAAGCCCCACCTACAGGTCCGCCCCCCAGCACACAACAAACAAAAAAAATATTGGTGGCTAGGGTTCCCACATGTTAATAAAAAATAGAAAGATATTGGTGGTCAGGGCCCACCATAAAAAAAACATTTGTGGCTAGGGCCCCCCCCCCATTAAAAAATATTGGTGGCTAGGACCCCACATGAGAAAACAAAATTGGTGGCCAGGGCCCCTTAAACATCCATGCCTTCCCAAAGTCAGCAGCTTTCAGAAAGATGGGGGACTAATCAAGTAAGTGTGGCGTGGCCTGGCCCCCCCTTACCCTTGGGGCCCCTACAACTCTCCCCCTGTCCCCCCCCCGATGGCTGCCCTGATAACACATAATACGCACACACATAATATTAACTCTCTCTTCTGGTCACCAGAGGAAAAAACTATTACCCCCTACACTTCTGCCACAAACACAACTGACTTGACTCATATGAAACTCATTAAAGTACAAATACAACTTGATATCCAAAATGTGATTTACCTCAAAAATATCAACTTTACACCTGGTACCAAAACACTCTTTGTAGAACAGATGGAAGAGCTCTAATCTATACACCAAGACCTACTAGATCCACAAACTCAAACCAGATTTGCAGAAAAATCTCCTCATTTTTCGAATTCCTCCGACTGCGACTTTTTGTAACACCGTATGTCAAGGGAATAACAACAACTTCTCCCACGAAAAGGCCTCAATTATCTACAAACTGCTGGTCCAACCCAATACGGAACAAACCCAACTCATTCCTACAAACGCACTTATGTCCTGGTACCAAACACCAGAAACCATCCCCCACACGCTGCACCAATTGTGTCTCCCAGGGCAATTACTACATACACTGTGGGACTGACCCACTATGGGCAGGGGTGTCACACTCTTTAGTAGACTACTGGCAAATATTCTACTTTCACAAACATACAGAAGAATTGATGAATTAAATACTCGGAGTTACTCGTATAGCAATAAATTCACGATGTAATCTTCCTACTCTCCATGACATAATAAAGAGAGTAAATAGTAACAGACCGTCGAATCAACCCTATATCCAAAATAACTGGGAAAAGTATCTAAAGTTAAAGGTTCAGCTCGGGGAATTAATGGGATATGAAACAACATAAGGAAAAAGAACCAACTCTAACAACAAATAGGTAACAACTTTATCCTCATGTGGAAACCAGGAGAACATTAAAATCCTCCCCCATTATTGGAAGAAGTGGATCTACGATTGGTTTATATACAATTACTGCTGATGCCTTTCTATTTCTTTCGTTTTTCTTCCTCCCTCTTTACTGTTACTTTTCTTTATTAAGTCATGTCTCAGAAAACTCGTTACTAAAAAAAAACTATAAGTTACAAAAAAAGGTTAACAGAAGGGAGAACTTTCCCTTTAAAGGGGTGTTTTGTGACTACTTGTTGTACAGAGTCCCTACGGGCCATGACTGATACACACCACTTCCAGCAGCCTATCAGATGAAAGGGACATTGTCACATGACATGCGCTGCTGGGGAGCCTTTAGAGCCCCACTAGTAGTTCTAGGGGTTCCATACTACAGCCGCTGCCATTGTTTCAGGAATATTGAGTCCAATGACAAGTCCAAGGCCAACACCCCATCATCAACAGACTCAACATCTCCCACATGACCCAGTACTGCTCAACCTGCTCATCAGCCGTGCACAGATAATGTGTCACCTACAGTACAGACATGGGGTACAGTACAGACTCAGGGTACAGTACAGATACAGGGTACAGTACAGACTTGGGGTACAGTACAGATACAGGGTACAGAACAGATTTGGGGTACAGTACAGACTTGGGGTACAGTACAGATACAGGGTACAGAACAGACTTGGGGTACAGTACAGACTCAGGGTACAGTACAGACTCAGGGTACAGTACAGACTTGCGGTGCAGTACAGACTCAGGGTACAGTACAGATACAGGGTACAGTACAGACTTGGGGTACAGTACAGACTTGGGGTACAGAACAGATTTGGGGTACAGTACAGACTTGGGGTACAGTACAGATACAGGGTACAGAACAGACTTGGGGTACAGTACAGACTCAGGGTACAGTACAGACTTGCGGTGCAGTACAGACTCAGGGTACAGTACAGATACAGGGTACAGAACAGATTTGGGGCACAGTACAGATACAGGGTACAGTACAGATACAGGGTACAGAACAGACTTGGGGTACAGTACAGACTTGGGGTACAGTACAGATACAGGGTACAGAACAGATTTGGGGTACAGTACAGACTTGGGGTACAGTACAGATACAGGGTACAGAACAGACTTGGGGTACAGTACAGACTCAGTACAGTACAGATACAGGGTACAGTACAGACTCAGGGTACAGTACAGACTCGGGGTACAGTACAGACAAGGGGTACAGTACTAATACATAGGTGAAGCTTACCAAACTGGTGCAAGATCCAGGGGTGCAGTAGAAACCCAGAGGTATAAAACAAAAAAGGGGGATACAGGTTATTTTTGGGGGCCAGTGTATATATTGAGTTGGTTTTGGCAGTTGCTCTAAGATCAGGTTATAAATAAACCCAGAGGGAACCGGAGCTGTTCCAAATCTCTCCCCGTGACGTGGGGACAGACGTTCTGCCATCTGCTCATACTGGGCACAGAGCTGACACTCACACAGGCACAGTTAATCAGGTGCCCAGTCTGCCACTGGGCTACAAGGAACTGGATCTGATGGCCACTATATAGTGGCCACTATATAGGTGCCTGTCCATAAAGTCTGGGCACAGTCGGCTAGCATGTTGGCACAGTGCTAGTCCCAGGCTATTGTTAGCCCCAGTCTATTCTGGGCTGTAAGTGACATTGCCAAGATTCCGCAGGGGGCACAGCAGCCTAATGGGAAGGGGTCTCTTCTATAGGATCACTCCAGCACAATCTCCGTTGCACTCAGACCCTGAAGAACAGACAGAACTGATTCCAGAACACTTAGAGGGGCATCTCCAGCTTGTGGAGAACCAAGTGGGACCCCGTGGAGTGTAGGATTGAGGGTTCCTGAGTCCAGAACATGCAGTGAAGGCATCACCAGGACACCAGCTACACAGAACATTGACCTAAAGGACAATCAACATCTGCTGGTGCCCATATCAGAGTAACACGGGGGAAACCCAGGGGGTGCAGAAGTTGGGGTGCATAGCAGAAGCTCCGGGGCACAGTTTAGGTGGATCCTGCAAGATACAGTGTTTCTCACCCAAGACACTTCCATTAATGATGCAATGGCTTCTTGTTGTCTGAGAATGAGCCCACGTTCTGCCTCTGCCGTTGGGTGTTACTTGAGTTCTACTAAAGGCACCAAGGAAAGAGGTCTCCTGTCTGCTCTGTGCCAAAGGGCACCAAGGCACCTGCTACCGAGGGCCCAGCTGGTGACCCACAGCCAGGATTCTGGTACCAGACCGAGTCAGACTGGGACTGAAGGGCAGGCTCCTCATGAAACAGTTGATACCAAAACCCAACTATGGAGCCGGTACCATGAAATGAAGAAGTTGATCCACGGTGAGTCCATAGACCTAATAAGGCAAAGTGACTGCGAGTGTTTTATACAGAGACATGAGACTTAGCGAGATGTCACATTATTTTATGAGAGTTTAATAAAAGAGATGATGAGATGGTTCTGGGCCAGGCCACATTATTCAGGCAATTCCTGCAATGTCCCAATCACAGGCCCCACCCCAATCTGTGGGAAACTGAGGCGCCAACCAACCAACCCGGGGGCAATGTGACCTGACAAAATCCCCAAATTCTTGGCACAAGCCGCTAACTAATTCTCATACCTGCCCCCCCCAGTTACTTTGCACCTTCTAAATGTTCTGTGTGTTGTGGAAATGAAATGGGGCAAATCCCAGTGACACAAGAGCATGCGGTGCCCCCCATGTGCCCCCATGTGCCCCCCGTGTGCCTGGTGCTTGTGCAATCGGCCCAATTTATCCAGTGGGTTTGAATTGCGGTTACAAACATCCCCGGCACATTTCATACATGTTGTCCCCGAGGAAATGTCTATAAATAAATATTAATAAATATCATTCTGTACAACAGGTGCCACATGAGCTCCCTGACACCCAGTCCAGGGCAATTACAGCTCATTTGCTTCTTCATTCATACACCTGCCCCAGTGAGCTTACAATCTAAGGTCCCTATCACATTCCCATCAGTCCCTGCCCCAGTGAGCTTACAATCTAAGGTCCCTATCACATTCCCATCAGTCCCTGCCCCAGTGAGCTTACAATCTAAGGTCCCTATCACATTGCCATAAGTCCCTGCTCCAGTGAGTTTACAATCTAAGGTCCCTATCACATTCACATCAGTCCCTGCCCCAGTGAGCTTACAATCTAAGGTCCCTATCACATTCCCATCAGTCCCTGTCCCAGTGAGCTTACAATCTAAGGTCCCTATCACATTCCCATCAGTCCCTGCTCCAGTGAGCTTACAATCTAAGGTTCCTATAACATTCCCATCAGTCCCTGCCCCAGTGAGCTTACAATCTAAGGTCCCTATCACATCTCCATCAGTCCCTGTCCCAGTGAGCTTACAATCTAAGGTCCCTATCACATTCCCATCAGTCCCTGCCCCAGTGAGCTTACAATCTAAGGTCCCTATCACATCTCCATCAGTCCCTGTCCCAGTGAGCTTACAATCTAAGGTCCCTATCACATTCCCATCAGTCCCTGCCCCAGTGAGTTTACAATCTAAGGTCCCTATCACATTCCCATCAGTCCCTGCCCCAGTGAGCTTACAATCTAAGGTCCCTATTACATTCCCATCAGTCCCTGCCCCAGTGAGCTTACACTCTAAGGTCCCAATCACATTCCCATCAGTCCCTGCCCCAGTGAGCTTACAATCTAAGGACCCTATCACATCTCCATCATTCCCTGTCCCAGTGAGCTTACAATCTAAGATGCCTATCACATTTCCATCAGTCCCTGACCCAGTGAGCTTACAATCTAAGGTCCCTATCACATTCCCATCAGTCACTGTCCCACTGAGCTTACAATCTAAGGTCCCTATCACATCTCCATCAGTCCCTGCCCCAGTGAACTTACAATCTAAGGTCCCTATCACATTCACATCAGTCCCTGCCCCAGTGAGCTTACAATCTAAGGTCCCTATCACATCTCCATCAGTCCCTGTCCCAGTGAGCTTACAATCTAAGGTCCCTATCACATTTCCATCAGTCCCTGTCCCAGTGAGCTTACAATCTAAGGTCCCAATCGAGTCCCTGTCCCAGTGGAGCTTTACAATCTAAGGTTCCCTATCACATTTCCATCAGTCCCTGTCCCAGTGAGCTTACAATCTAAGGTCGATATCACATTCCCATCAGTCCCTGTCCCAGTGAGTTTACAATCTAATGTCCCTATCACATTCCCATGAGTCCCTGCCCCAGTGAGCTTACAATCTAAGGTCCCTATCACATTTCCATCAGTCCCTGTCCCAGTGAGCTTACAATCTAAGGTCGATATCACATTCCCATCAGTCCCTGTCCCAGTGAGTTTACAATCTAATGTCCCTATCACATTCCCATGAGTCCCTGTCCCAGTGAGCTTACAATCTAAGGTCCGTATCACATTCACACACTGGGGCCAGTGAATCTGCCTGTATATATTTGTGTTGTGGGTGAAACTGTGCCACCCAGAGGTAACCCCCGCAGAAGAGAACAGATATTGCCCAGGCTGGAATTGAACCCAGGGTTAGAGTGTTGCATTTCTTCTCACTGGGCCATCCTATATATAACGTTTCTTACTGATGAGGATTTGGGGTGTGGTGTGGAATGTGGGGGGCTCAGTTAAACTTAAAGCCTGATTGTGTTGCAGATCTGCTTCCCCCGGGGGTGTGCAACTTGCTGAACCCCAATATGATCTGCGCTAACAATGAAATCAGCCTGGCAGAGATTGAAATCTACGGTTTTGACTATGACTACACGTTGGCCCAATACTCGGATGGGCTGCACCCCATGATCTTCAGCACCGCCAGGGACATCCTCATCCAGCAGTACAAGGTCACCCCCCAAAGTGCCCTCTCTGTACTGGGGGGCTGAGAGTTCCTTCTCCAGTCTATGGGGATCATTCAGCTCATCCAGATTTTGTGTTTTTATTCCCAGTATCCCGAGGGGATCAGAAGATACGAATATATCCCGGGATTTGCCATCAGGGGGCTCCACTACGACATCCACAAGGTGCGTTTCCCATTGGCATTACCAGCCCCCGTGTCTGGGGGGGACAAAACATCCCAAAAGAGAAATAACAAAAGGGAAAGAATAAGAATCTGACCAGAACTGGAACCTTAAACGGATTGTTTTCCTTCCGACTCTTCAGTTCAGTTTAACCTCTCCAGAAATAAAGACTTTTCCCAATTACTTTCATTTTTCTATTTGTTTTTCTAATATTGAAGTGTAAAGTTTCATGTTTCCCCTGTTTGTGAAGCAGCTGTGGGAGGGGGTCGGTGACCCTGTAACTGATCCATGAGTTGATCCATGTGTTTGTGAGGCAGCTGTGGGAGGGGGTCGGCGACCCTGTAACTGATCCATGAGTTGATCCATGTGTTTGTGAAGCAGCTGTGGGAGGGGGGTCGGCGACCCTGTAACTGATCCATGAGTTGATCCATGTGTCTGTCCCTGCTGAGCAGAATCCCTGAGTGACATTAAAGGCAACTGTTAGACTTGATACAATAGTTACACTTATATTCCCCATAGATCCTACTGAGAAATGGATCAACTAATGGATCAGCCAATTGGAACCTGCCCCTGGATCACTCAGCTGTCACTCACACTCACACTCAACTTTACACTTCAATTCTGGAAAAACAGTACAAAACGGAAAACGATTGAAAAAGGACTTTATTTCCGGGGAAGTGTCTGAAAACAACTGAACTGTTTGGAAGGGGAATTCCCCCTAAGGAGTAGTGAGAACTGTGCCCCCCACTAGTCAGAGGGAGAGAAGGTCTCATCCAATCATTTAGCAGCACAGGCCTATGAGACATAATTAGGCAAATTCCACCCCCGGGCCCCATGGAACCAAGGAGAAACCATGAGACTGGCAGGATTAGTGGGGACACCAGGTGACACCCCCTTTATTGTGAATGAGGCCTGACCCTGATGTGTACCCCAATTCTGCCTCAGCTGATTCAGGCTTGGAGGGAAATCCTCTCATTCATTCCAATAAAACAGAAACATCTGCAGAACCTTTTGGGAGCCACGTTCTGGAGCAGGAGAATTAACCCGTGAGATTGGGAAGTTCATCCATTGCAATTGGATTTAATCTCACTTTTGTGGTTTTGTTGCTCCAGTCCAGCATTTCTATGGCAGCCTGGTTGCTAGGGTCCAACTCCTCTAGAAACTCTGTTTGTCAGGGAATAACTGATTCTCATTGGCCCATGTTTGTTTTCCATATTGGGGGGATGGTGGTCCAGACTGCACCCCATTATACAGGAGGTGGAATGCTGAAATAACAATGGTTCTGATGTGGTTCTGATGCGGTTCTGCAGAAATGGGCTTTTTCCATAAGTGATTGTGGGCTCTGCATGTTACTGGGAATATTTCAGAACCAACTGGGTCTCTCCCCATGTTTCTGTCTGTCATTTAATTGGTTGAATCCAGTAGATTCCTGGAGGCAGGAGGGGCGGCTAATTGTCCTGTCTCTTGGGCAGAGCCTCCTGATGAAGATCGATGCTTTCCATTACGTTCAGTTGGGCACGGCCTACAGGTAATGAGCCCCTTCGGCATCCACCACTGGTTTCCCAGATGAGCCCAATGTGCCAGTGCTACCAGCCCAAGTGGCACGTTCTGCAACTAAAGGAGATTCTCTATGGCAACGAGGGACATTATAGAGGCACAACCAACTGGCCACTTAGAGATGAGCCAAATGCTCCTGTTGCTTCTGATTTCCTAAATGGGCAAAGGGACAAATGCCCAGCCGGACTCACTATAATCAGCTGGAGCAGCTGCCCCCAGACCCATTATTATTATCTGCTTATATAGCACTGACACATTCCCTAGCCCCAATGAGCTTACAATCTAATGTCCATATAACATTATCAACTGCCCCTGCCCCTGTGAGCTTACAGTCTAAAGTCCCTATCACATTCTCAACTGCTCCTGCCCCAGGGAGCTTACAATCTAAGACCCCTATCATATTTCCATCAGCCCCTGCCCCAGTGAGTTTACAATCTAAGGGCCCTATCACATGCCCATCAGTCCCTGCCCCAGTGAGCTTACAATCTAAGGTCCCTATCACATTCCCATCAGCCCCTGCCCCAGTGAGTTTACAATCTAAGGTCCCTATCACAATCCCAACTGTCGCTGCCCTCATGTTTGGTGATGATTCCTCTGATTTTTGTTTCATTTACGGTTTCTTTCTAGGGGCTTAAAGCCGGTTCCTGATGATGAACTGAGAGATTTGTATGGGGGGACCCAACACATTCCCCTCTTCCAGATGAGTGATTTCTATGGGAAGGTAACAGCCAACCTTTATGTATTTATTTACTGTGCTGGTTGTTTATGTGATTTCATTGGTCCCTGAGCTACAGACACAAATGAATGGGGAAGAATGAACGTCTCCTCCCATGAGAGAATCCCCTTCTGTCCCTTCCACTACTGACTGTCATTAGTTGTACAGCCGAGGGTCTATCACCCACAAGGACCCCCAGCTCCTTCACCATCAAGGACTTGCCCAGCTTCATCCCATTAAAAGAACAGCAACCTCCCTCTATGCAAATAAAAATACTTGGCTTATTTAAATAAAATGAATTAGCCAAGTACAAACTGTCACCTCTGGACACTTCCACTCACACAGGGGACAACTCAGCTCCCCCCGTCTCTTCCTCACTCATTTGCACCCCATGAATATAATGATAACCAATAGGAATAAAGGAGAAGGCAGAGTTAAGCCCCCAGAGACTCTCCTGCATGTGACCCTGGGTCAGCAGCACCCGGCCTGGGGTATTTTCTTCTAGAGAAGCCCCCAGTGTTTTGCCCTTCAGCTCATGCGCAGCACAGAAATGTTTGGAAGAGTCTGAGCCCATGAGGGGGGTAACAGGGAGCCTGGGGCAAAATGATGGAGGCTACTGTGCCTGAGCTTCCCCAATGCTGATTGGCACATAATTATAATTATCTTATAAGAGTCAGGCATGAAATTCGGATAAAGGTTTTTTTGTCCAATTTGGACGCCTGGGGGTGGGACAAACCAGACTGACCCAATTTGATTAAATTAGTGACCAGATATTGTTCAGCTGCTGCTTTGGCTTCATACAAGGGCCAGTTATGTGACCAGTAAAAAGGTTCTTGGGGCTTTACACAACCAGACTGACAGTTTGTCCAGAACTCCCCGGGGACTGGAATTTGTCCGGTCTCTTACCTAAAACCTAATGGCTGACACTGCCCTTCAATCCTGATCATTCCTCTGCTGATATTTCCGGCAGGGCCCCTCGATGAAACAATTCATGGATGTGTTTTCCCTCCCGGAGATGAATCTCATCTTGTCCGTCACTGATTTCTTCATCAGCAATAACATTGACTTTGATCCGGTCCATCTCTTTAAGGACATAACGGTAGGTCATCACTTGCCTCCCACCCACTCCCTAATTCCTTATTTATATAATAATAAGAGGAGCGATGGAAGAGACAACGGCCATAGAGGGTGGGAGGGGAAGACCACAATCTTCCCCCCAAAAACTGATTTCCTTGAATTGAGCATTAACCCAACCCCAGCAGCCTCCATAAAAAGCACAATCTGTAGTTCTGAAATAAAACTCATGATACCCTGAGACTGTTGGCACAAGGCCCCACAAAGTACAAAACAATTACCAATTGTGGCATTTTTTGCACTTTGCACACTGAGTGGGGCATAATTAATAAGCCCCCATGTCTCTTATGGAAATCTGTCTATTCCTGCATTTATTCCTCCTGACCAATCCCAAAAAAAGCCCCTACTCTTCCCACTCCAGTCACTGCCATAACCCACATGAACCTCTATTCTTTCCCACTCCTGGAACTGACATTCCCAACATTCACCTCTCCTCT
The DNA here is from genome assembly GCF_017654675.1 of Xenopus laevis. Classification (NCBI taxonomy): domain Eukaryota; kingdom Metazoa; phylum Chordata; class Amphibia; order Anura; family Pipidae; genus Xenopus; species Xenopus laevis. The sequence goes on from NC_054378.1 coordinate 132,622,044, forward strand.
TCTGACTCCAGGAACTGACATTCCCAACATTCATCTCTCCTCTTCCCAATCCAGGAACTGACATTCCCAACATCCACTTCTCCTCTTCCCACTCCTGGAACTGACATTCCCAACATTCACCTCTCCTCTTCTGACTCCAGGAACTGACATTCCCAACATTCATCTCTCCTCTTCCCAATCCAGGAACTGACATTCCCAACATCCACTTCTCCTCTTCCCACTCCTGGAACTGACATTCCCAACATTCACCTCTCCTCTTCCGACTCCAGGAACTGACATTCCCAACATTCACCTCTCCTCTTCCCACTCCTGGAACTGACATTCCCAACATCCACTTCTCCTCTTCCCACTCCTGGAACTGACATTGCCAACATTCACCTCTCCTCTTCCGACTCCAGGAACTGACATTCCCAACATCCACCTCTCCTCTTCCCACTCCTGGAACTGACATTCCCAACATCCACTTCTCCTCTTCCCACTCCTGGAACTGACATTCCCAACATTCACCTCTCCTCTTCCGACTCCAGGAACTGACATTCCCAACATTCACCTCTCCTCTTCCCACTCCTGGAACTGACATTCCCAACATCCACTTCTCCTCTTCCCACTCCTGGAACTGACATTGCCAACATTCACCTCTCCTCTTCCGACTCCAGGAACTGACATTCCCAACATTCACCTCTCCTCTTCCCAATCCAGGAACTGACATTCCCAACATCCACTTCTCCTCTTCCCACTCCTGGAACTGACATTCCCAACATTCACCTCTCCTCTTCCCACTCCTGGAACTGACATTCCCAACATTCACCTCTCCTCTTCCGACTCCAGGAACTGACATTCCCAACATTCACCTCTCCTCTTCCCACTCCTGGAACTGACATTCCCAACATTCACCTCTCCTCTTCCGACTCCAGGAACTGACATTCCCAACATTCATCTCTCCTCTTCCCAATCCAGGAACTGACATTCCCAACATCCACCTCTCCTCTTCCCACTCCTGGAACTGACATTCCCAACATTCACCTCTCCTCTTCCGACTCCAGGAACTGACATTCCCAACATTCATCTCTCCTCTTCCCAATCCAGGAACTGACATTCCCAACATCCACCTCTCCTCTTCCCACTCCTGGAACTGACATTTCCAACATCCACTTCTCCTCTTCCCACTCCTGGAACTGACATTCCCAACATTCACCTCTCCTCTTCCCACTCCTGGAACTGACATTCCCAACATTCACCTCTCCTCTTCCGACTCCAGGAACTGACATTCCCAACATCCACCTCTCCTCTTCCCACTCCTGGAACTGACATTCCCAACATTCACCTCTCCTCTTCCCACTCCTGGAACTGACATTCCCAACATCCACTTCTCCTCTTCCCATTCCAGGAACTGACATTCCCATCATCCACCTCTCCTCTTCCCAATCCAGGAACTGACATTCCCAACCAGGAAGTGTATTTCTGCGCATGCTAATTTGGCTTATTTCCTTCTGTTCCTATAGGATTCAATAAAAGATGTTCATGTTAAAGGGCTGGTGTACACTTGGATCGAGAAGGACATGGGTATGGGATTGATCCTTTAGTGTCCCCTAATAATATTATTATCTAGACACTGTGGGACTTTTGTTTGTGTATCAGACTCCTCCCAGGTTTCCCCCATGTAACATTATCCCAGAGCCCCCACAAAGTTATTATCACTAACCCCCAACATACAATATCTTCTCTCTGCAGAACATCGGATTCTCCGTGGGGATGAGGTTTCTGCCGTGTTGAACAGACTCCTGAATCACAAAAAGAAACTTTTCCTCATAACCAACAGCCCTTTCAGCTTTGTGTGAGTGTCAGCTCTGCTGCCAGATTGGGCTCCTATTGACCCATTATGAAAAAGAGGGCAAGGGGGGCAGTAGAAGGTTTTGGTTGTTGGCACTGGGGTGGGGGGATTCTGGCAACACCAATGAGGGTACAAGGTGCCTGGGATTTGGGCAACACTGGGGGGGGGGGTATTTATAATTTGGATTGTTTACTATAGGAATTAGCTGTTTCTTCAGTAAGAAAAACAACTGCTGCCCAATCAGGAATGTTGTTGTTATTTGGAAGGTATTGATATGTTGTGTAAGTGACTCTTCATGGGGCACTGGGCTCCTACATGGGGCCACACAGTATCTACTAAATGGGGGTCCTGTTAGCCCCTAGTCACCAGCACCAGTTTATCCTGGGGCCCAAGTTTTTTTTTTTAAATTAACACAGAGAGGCCTGTTTATCGGCAGAGATTTTTTAGGTTGATAATAAATATTGAACATTCAATTATGTCGAAACTATAAATTTAATTTGGTTTTAGCTCCAAAAAAAAATCATTGTAAAAATGTGAATCCCAATGTTCCCAAATGAGCCGGTATCTGCCCCAAACCTTGTGACATGGAGAGGAGATTTCTGGCTTGGATGACCCCCATTTCTGATGTGCCCCCCTCACAAACCCTCTTTTTGAGTATGAAGGGTGTGGGCAGGTGACATGGAGATGGATTAAGGATTATGTTGTTTCTTACAGAGATAAAGGGATGAAGCACATGGTGGGCAAGGACTGGCGCGATCTTTTTGATGTGATCATTGTAAAGGCCGACAAACCTGCTTTCTTCACCGACTGGCGCAAGTACGTTCCCTCCTCCCGTAACATTCCCATTGGATATCTGGGATAAAGTTCCCACCTGTCCCCATCTCCCGGGGACAGGCCTCCCTTCCTTTTGCCAGTAGTACCAGGGTTGTGCCAGTGTATCTGCCTCTGTGAGTAGTACCAGGGTTGTGCCAGTGTATCTGCCCCTGTGAGTAGTACAAGGGTTGTGCCGGTGTATCTACCCCTGTGAGTAGTACCAGGGTTGTGCCAGTGTATCTGCCCCAGTGAGTAGTACAAGGGTTGTGCCGGTGTATCTGCCCCAGGGAGTAGTACAAGGGTTGTGCCGGGGTATCTGCCCCTGGGAGTAGTACCAGGGTTGTGCCAGTGTATCTGCCCCTGTGAGTAGTACCAGGGTTGTGCCAGTGTATCTGCCCCTGTGAGTAGTACCAGGGTTGTGCCGGTGTATCTGCCCCAGGGAGTAGTACCAGGGTTGTGCCAGTGTATCTGCCTCTGTGAGTAGTACCAGGGTTGTGCCAGTGTATCTGCCCCTGTGAGTAGTACAAGGGTTGTGCCGGTGTATCTACCCCTGTGAGTAGTACCAGGGTTGTGCCAGTGTATCTGCCCCAGTGAGTAGTACAAGGGTTGTGCCGGTGTATCTGCCCCAGGGAGTAGTACAAGGGTTGTGCCGGGGTATCTGCCCCTGGGAGTAGTACCAGGGTTGTGCCAGTGTATCTGCCCCTGTGAGTAGTACCAGGGTTGTGCCAGTGTATCTGCCCCTGTGAGTAGTACCAGGTTGTGCCAGTGTATCTTGCCCCTGTGAGTAGTACCAGGGTTGTGCCGGGGTATCTGCCCCAGGGAGTAGTACAAGGGTTGTGCCAGTGTATCTGCCCCTGTGAGTAGTACCAGGGTTGTGCCGGTGTATCTGCCCCAGGGAGTAGTAAAGGGTTGTGCAGTGTATCTGCCCCTGTGAGTAGTACCAGGGTTGTGCCAGTGTATCTGCCCCTGTGAGTAGTACAAGGGTTGTGCCGGTGTATCTGCCCCTGTGAGTAGTACAAGGGTTGTGCCGGTGTATCTGCCCCAGGGAGTAGTACCAGGGTTGTGCCAGTGTATCTGCCCCTGTGAGTAGTACCAGGGTTGTGCCAGTGTATCTGCCCCTGTGAGTAGTGCCAGGGTTGTGCCAGTGTATCTGCCCTGTGATAGTACCAGGGTTGTGCCGTGTATCTGCCCCTGTGAGTAGTACACAGGGTTGTGCGGTGTATCTGCCCCTGTGAGTAAGTACCAGGGTTGTGCCAGTGTATCTGCCTCTGTGAGTAGTACCAGGGTTGTGCCAGTGTATCTGCCCCTGTGAGTAGTGCCAGGGTTGTGCCAGTGTATCTGCCCCTGTGAGTAGTACCAGGGTTGTGCCGGTGTATCTGCCCCTGTGAGTAGTACCAGGGTTGTGCCGGTGTATCTGCCCCTGTGAGTAGTACCAGGGTTGTGCCAGTGTATCTGCCCTTGTGAGTATACCAGGGTTTGTGCCGGTGTATCTGCCCCAGGGAGTAGTACCAGGGTTGTGCCAGTGTATCTGCCTCTGTGAGTAGTACCAGGGTTGTGCCAGTGTATCTGCCCCTGTGAGTAGTACAAGGGTTGTGCCGGTGTATCTACCCCTGTGAGTAGTACCAGGGTTGTGCCAGTGTATCTGCCCCAGTGAGTAGTACAAGGGTTGTGCCGGTGTATCTGCCCCAGGGAGTAGTACAAGGGTTGTGCCGGGGTATCTGCCCCTGGGAGTAGTACCAGGGTTGTGCCAGTGTATCTGCCCCTGTGAGTAGTACCAGGGTTGTGCCGGTGTATCTGCCCCAGGGAGTAGTACAAGGGTTGTGCCAGTGTATCTGCCCCTGTGAGTAGTACCAGGGTTGTGCCGGTGTATCTGCCCCAGGGAGTAGTACCAGGGTTGTGCCAGTGTATCTGCCTCTGTGAGTAGTACCAGGGTTGTGCCAGTGTATCTGCCCCTGTGAGTAGTACAAGGGTTGTGCCGGTGTATCTACCCCTGTGAGTAGTACCAGGGTTGTGCCAGTGTATCTGCCCCAGTGAGTAGTACAAGGGTTGTGCCGGTGTATCTGCCCCAGGGAGTAGTACAAGGGTTGTGCCGGGGTATCTGCCCCTGGGAGTAGTACCAGGGTTGTGCCAGTGTATCTGCCCCTGTGAGTAGTACCAGGGTTGTGCCAGTGTATCTGCCCCTGTGAGTAGTACCAGGGTTGTGCCAGTGTATCTGCCCCTGTGAGTAGTACCAGGGTTGTGCCGGTGTATCTGCCCCAGGGAGTAGTACAAGGGTTGTGCCAGTGTATCTGCCCCTGTGAGTAGTACCAGGGTTGTGCCGGTGTATCTGCCCCTGTGAGTAGTACCAGGGTTGTGCCGGTGTATCTGCCCCTGTGAGTAGTACCAGGGTTGTGCCAGTGTATCTGCCTCTGTGAGTAGTACCAGGGTTGTGCCAGTGTATCTGCCCCTGTGAGTAGTACCAGGGTTGTGCCGGTGTATCTGCCCCAGTGAGTAGTACCAGGGTTGTGCCGGGGTATCTAGGAAGTGCATTAGACAATCAGGACTTTATTGTTCTGTTTCCAGGCCCTTCCGGAGACTTGATGAGAAGGGGGCACTGCAGTGGGACAAGATTAACTGCCTGGAAAAAGGCAAAATATACAAACAGGTAACGGTGGGAAACTCATTTGGCAGATGGAGGTCTCAGCCCCTGTAGTTTTACATGGGAACCAATTAACCTGGTAGACCCAACTAGTTTGGTACCTCAAGTTAACCATGTGTCCCTTATTCTGCTTGGGGCCAGGACCGGATGATGGCAGTTACAAGGGATAGTACGAGAATTTGGATTCATAGGGGTCTAACAATAAAAGGGGGATTCTTTGGCTGCATTAGGAGGGATTTGTACCCCAGGATGTACATGTGACTGGAAATAATTGTTATTTGAGGATTATATAAAATATAAGGGGGAAATATCCACAGAACACATTGGGCCCAGGCATGGCAGAACAAGGTGGCAGTTAGATACCCCAAAGCACATTGCCAAGAAAGTGGGAAATTGGCATTGCCAGTGGGGTTACAAGAGTAGGGGCGATATAGTTAGGTAGTAGTAATATGACGATAGGAAATTAGGGAATTGTGAGGAGCAGAGTTGGGTGGGGACCTACATATCTTCCTCACTGCCAAAGTGTATTGATTCTTCTCATGATTCTCTAGGGAAACCTCTTTGAGTTTCTTCAGCTGACCGGCTGGAGAGGATCCAAAGTGCTGTATTTTGGGGACCATCTGTACAGTGACCTTGCTGTAAGTACTGAGCCCAAGGGGCAGCGAGGGAAGGTTCTGTATTTCACCCTAAACCCATGTGCAACGTTCCCACTAGGACCTGATGGTGAGACATGGCTGGAGGACGGGGGCCATTGTGCCAGAGCTAGAAGCTGAGATTCGGATAATAAACAGTGAGCAGTACATGCACTCACTCACCTGGCAGCAGGCACTTACTGGGCTCCTGGAGAGAATGCAGGTAAGAACCACATCCCATCATCCAATGACAATGGCGCCCTCCTGCCATCACATAGAGTCTAGTTAATGTGCCAATGGACAAAGTTCCATCTTTTCCTCCCACACTTGTTCTGGTTACAGTAAGAGCCGCAGTATTTCTGGTCAGGTGATCTCAGGGGGACACAGACCCTCAAAAAGTGGGACTCAAGATATGATCTGTATGCATATATAATAGTCCAGAGATGCCGGCACTCATGTTTGCAACACCAAACATAGTAGACAATGAAAGGGGGCCACATTCACAGGACTTAATAAATAATAATAATAATAACCAGCAAAGCCATTGTAGAACGTACAGCACTTACCTTGTCACCTGGAGCCAATGAGCAAATCTTCATCCTTTGCCTCCTCTGCAGATGCACCAAGATGCCGAGTCTAAGCAGATCCTTCTGGAATGGCTGGAGGAGCGTCAAGAGCTCAGGTGCTTGGGATTATGGGAAAGAATTCTACCTATCAATCATTAGCCATAACCTGTAGCTTCTCCCTCCCCATTAGTGACTTAGTAGCACAATATACAGATGATTGATCTTACTGGTCCAGATGGGCTTCTTGTAGATTTGATTTCCATATTGTTCCAATGTTACTGTTACTCGTCAGTTGTTAATGAAATGTAAGGGGGGGGATCAGTTATTTACAACATTATCTCTTTCTGATCTCAGGGCCCTCACCAAGAACCTGTTCAACCCCCAGTTTGGCAGCATTTTCCGGACGTATCACAATCCCACCTACTTCTCCCGGCGCCTGGTCCGGTTTTCTGATATTTACATGTCCTCTATCAGTTCTCTGCTGAACTACAATATCAACTTCACCTTCTACCCCCGCCGGACCCCCTTGCAGCATGAAGCCCCCCTCTGGATGGACCAGCTTTGCACAGGGTGCATGAAGACCCCCTTCTTGGAGAAAATGGCACAAATCCGATGAGAAAAGTCCATTCTAATCTCAGTGAGCTTCATTGGCAGGACAGCGGCAGCCACTTACCTCTTATCATTGACTGTTCCTCATTGACTGATCACATTGGTTCTGCTTCCCCTCTGACTGGGTCAGTCCCGGCCACCAGTAAAGATCCAGCCCCAGTGATAATGAAACTGGATCTCCTCATGTCGTCCTATTTATAAGGTGCTTAAAGAGAGAGAAGTTTCTCAGTCTCTGCACTTAAATAGAAGTTATGGGATTTGTGATGGGTCAGTTGTGTTGTCTCAATACATCCCTAGCGTTAATGCCACGGGCAGGGAGTGTCTCCCAAGGAGAAATTGAGCAGCTCTGCAATTGGTCAGGGACAACCATGGGCAATAGACATCATTTCAGAGAATATTTGGGTTTAAGTGCTTTGGGCTAAGATTTCCTGTGCTTTGTGACAATTACCTGCAATATCTAATTATTATAAGACAATGATGTCACACAAAGAGTTCTGGTCATGCTGGGGCCACAGTCTCTCTCTAAGGGCCACATTAGGCCTACAGATCTCCAGCAGAACAACCCTGGTTTAGAGCAAATAACTTGCAATATTTGATGTATTAAAGGAGAAATGCAGAAACAGACAAAATCCCCTTAATCTTGTAGACAATAATGAATAATAGGTGCTGCCATTTTCTCTATGGGCTAAAAATGATCATTAACTTTAAAAAATTGCCCCTTTATGTTGCTCCCCATAGACTGAGACTGTCCCTGCATCACATGAGGAGTGGGTGTGTCCTGATGGTTCCTAGCAGAGGGGGACTAGCCAATCACAGCTCACCATTTACTCAGATATAGGCGTGGGTTACTCTGATTGGTTCCTATGGTGCAGAGGGCTGAGTGCCACCAACACAGCCTGGGAACAGAGGCAGCAGGAAGTGGAACAGATGGGCGGGACTAGCAGTGTTTTAGGGGGAATTTCCCAAAAAGCAGCTCAAAACACAAGAGCTCTCAGCACATTTCTTCTGTATTCAGAGGTGTGTAATGCACCGGCACATTCTTCTCTTTACACAATACGTCTCCTTTAAAGTTACAAAACCTGGGCCTTGGGAGAGTAGGTGCCCCAACCATAGCTGCGCGTCACTATAAAGGTGCCATGGTGGTAATAGACACTTCATACACAGGTAATAGACAGGTAATAGACATTCGATACACAGGTTAATACACAGTTAATACACAGGTAATAGACAGGTAATAGACAGTTGATACACAGGTAATAGACATTCGATACACAGGTTAATACACAGGTAATAGACAGTCAATACACAGGTAATAGACAGTTGATACACAGGTCATACACAGGAAATACACAGTTAATAGACAGTTGATACACAGGTAATTGACAGTTAATAGACAGGTAATAGACAGTTGATACACAAGTAATACACAGTTAATAGACAATTGATACACAGGTAATACACAGTCCATACACTTGTTTAAAGGCCACCTAGGCCCGGGCCTAGGGCGGCAGGATTTTAGGGGGAGACATGCTGCCCAACCACACCCACATTGGTTCAAAAACACTGGGGATGCGCTGGAGATACAATCATTTTTTAAATTTCCCATGCGCCAATCCCCATTGCTCCTGTCCAGATAAAAATTTGCATGAATAAAGGGGAGGGGACAGGGGCGATGAATGGCAGTGGGCCTAGGGGCGCCCACTATGTAATACACAGGTAATACACAGGTAATACACAGTCGATACACAGGTAATAGACAGTCGATACACAGGTAATACACAGTCGATACCTCCATTGTCTGTTTCAGCCTGTAATAAGAACAGAGTGTTAGCTCCACCCACATCAACTGTCACATGGCAAAGGGCCATTGTCATTGTCAAGTGTGAAGAATATGACAAAAACTAGTTCAACTGGGAAATTCTTTAAGCTGGAATGGGAAACACTCCCCCTGTCAACTGCAACTCAGGCCAAAACCCCCCTAAGGGACAACATGAAATACCCCCTGTCAGGGGGGAGGGGGGAAGTGTTTCCCATTCCAGGCTAAAGAATTTCCCAGTTCAGTAAGTGCCAGGGGTTTCAGGGTTCCTTGGTCTGTAGGAGGAGTGAGAGGCAGGATGAGGTTAGTTATGAGAGCAGCCAGGAGCTCACATCCACCACTATAATGTCTCTAGGACTAGGAGATTCCTGCTGTGACTAGTAGCTCGGGGTCTGTGGTCTCATGGCTGGGATTCTGCAATGGATGGAATTATTGAAACCTTTATGAAATCATCAGTGTTCAGTGATCAGCACCAGCCAAGAAATGGTGGGGCCAAACGTATCCCTGGTTAACCCTTCCTCCACCAGTACAGAAAGGTTCCAAATGTAACAGAGAGATGAGGCAGTGAGAGCCGCAATCCCATCCTCAAACTCACATTTACATCAATGATCAAAGTGGGGGAAATCAAAATGCAACAAATCTGGCTTTTTTTCACAATTAGAGGTTAAGGTGCTTGGTGCAGGTATTGGGGGTTAAGGAGCGGAGGGAAGAGAGGGCAGTTGCAAGTAACTAGGAGGGTAGGGAGGACAGTTGCAAGTAACTAGGAGGGTAGGGAGGGCAGTTGCAAGTAACTAGCAGGGTAGGGAGGGCAGTTGCAAGTAACTAGGAGGGTAAGGAGGGCAGTTGCAATTAACTAGGAGGGTAGGAGGGTAAGGAGGGCAGTTTCAAGTAACTAGGAGGGTAAGGAGGGCAGTTGCAATTAACTAGGAGGGTAAGGAGGGCAGTTGCAAGTAACTAGGAGGGTATGGAGGGCAATTGCAAGTAACTAGGAGGGTATGGAGGGCAGTTGCAAGTAACTAGGAGGGTAGGGAGGACAGTTGCAAGTAACTAGGAGGGTAGGGAGGGCAGTTGCAAGTAACTAGCAGGGTAGGGAGGGCAATTGCAAGTAACTAGGAGGGTAAGGAGGGCAATTGCAAGTAACTAGGAGGGTAAGGAGGGCAGTTGCAATTAACTAGGAGGGTAGGAGGGTAAGGAGGGCAGTTTCAAGTAACTAGGAGGGTAAGGAGGGCAGTTGCAATTAATAGAGGGTAAGGAGGGCCAGTTGCAAGTAACTAGGAGGTAAGGAGGGCATTGCAATAACTAGGAGGGTAAGGAGGGCAGTTTCAAGTAACTAGGAGGGTAAGGAGGGCAGTTGCAAGTAACTAGGAGGGTATGGAGGGCAATTGCAAGTAACTAGGAGGGTATGGAGGGCAGTTGCAAGTAACTAGGGGTAGGGAGACAGTTGCAAGTAATAGGAGTAGGGAGGGCAGTTGCAAGTAACTAGGAGGGTAAGGAGGGCAGTTGCAATTAACTAGGAGGGTAAGGAGGGCAGTTTCAAGTAACTAGGAGGGTAAGGAGGGCAGTTGCAATTAACTAGGAGGGTAGGAGGGTAAGGAGGGCAGTTTCAAGTAACTAGGAGGGTAAGGAGGGCAGTTGCAATTAACTAGGAGGGTAAGGAGGGCAGTTGCAAGTAACTAGGAGGGTATGGAGGGCAATTGCAAGTAACTAGGAGGTATGGGGCAGTTGCAAGTAACTAGGAGGGTAGGGAGGACAGTTGCAAGTAACTAGGAGGGTAGGGAGGGCAGTTGCAAGTAACTAGGAGGGTAAGGACGGCAGTTGCAATTAACTAGGAGGGTAGGAGGGTAAGGAGGGCAGTTTCAAGTAACTAGGAGGGTAAGGAGGGCAGTTGCAATTAACTAGGAGGGTAAGGAGGGCAGTTTCAAGTAACTAGGAGGGTAAGGAGGGCAGTTGCAATTAACTAGGAGGGTAAGGAGGGCAGTTGCAAGTAACTAGGAGGGTATGGAGGGCAGTTTCAAGTAACTAGGAGGGTAAGGAGGGCAATTGCAAGTAACTAGGAGGGTAGGGAGGGCAGTTGCAAGTAACTAGGAGGGTATGGAGGGCAGTTGCAAGTAACTAGGAGGGTAGGGAGGGCAGTTTCAAGTAACTAGGAGGGTAAGGAGGGCAATTGCAAGTAACTAGGAGTAGGGAGGCAGTTCAAGTAACTAGGAGGGTAAGGAGGGCAATTGCAAGAAACCCTAGGGGGGTAGGGAGGGGAGTTGCAAGTAACTAGGGAGGGTATGGAGGGCAGTTGCAAGTAACTAGGAGGGAAAGAGGGAATTGTAAGTAACTAGGAGGGAAGGAGGGCAGTTGCAAGTAACTAGGAGGGTATGGAGGCATTGCAAGTAACTAGGAGGTAGGGAGGGCAGTTGCAAGTAACTAGAGGGTAGGAGGGCAGTTGCAAGTAACTAGGAGGGTAGGGAGGCAGTTGCAAGTAACTAGCAGGTAGGGAGGGCAGTTGCAAGAAAACTAGGAGGGTAAGGAGGGCATTGCATTAACTAGGAGGGTAAGGAGGCAGTTTTCAAGTAACTAGGAGGGTAAGGAGGGCAATTGCAAGTAACTAGGAGGGTATGGAGGGCAGTTTCAAGTAACTAGGAGGGTAAGGAGGGCAATTGCAAGTAACTAGGAGGGTAGGGAGGGCAGTTGCAAGTAACTAGGAGGGTATGGAGGGCAATTGCAAGTAACTAGGAGGGTAGGGAGGGCAGTTGCAAGTAACTAGGAGGGTATGGAGGGCAATTGCAAGTAACTAGGAGGGCAGTTGGAAGTAACTAGGAGGGAAGGGAGGGCAGTTGCAAGTAACTAGGAGGGTAAGGAGGGCAGTTGCAAGTAACTAGGAGGGTATGGAGGGCAATTGCAAGTAACTAGGAGGGTAAGGAGGGCAGTTGCAAGTAACTAGGAGGGTAAGGAGGGCAGTTGCAAGTAACTAGGAGGGAAGGGAGGGCAGTTGCAAGTAACTAGGAGGGTAAGGAGGGCAGTTGCAAGTAACTAGGAGGGTAAGGAGGGCAGTTGCAAGTAACTAGGAGGGAAGGGAGGGCAGTTGCAAGTAACTAGGAGGGTAAGGAGGGCAGTTGCAAGTAACTAGGAGGGTAGGGAGGGCAGTTTCAAGTAACTAGGAGGGTATGGAGGGCAGTTGCAAGTAACTAGGAGGGTAGGGAGGGCAGTTGCAATAACTAGGAGGGTAGGGAGGGCAGTTGCAAGTAACTAGGAGGGAAGGGAGGGCAGTTGCAAGTAACTAGGAGGGTAAGGAGGGCAATTGCAAGCAGTGTCGGACTGGGATACCAGGGGCCCACCCAAAAACCATAGACCAGGGGCCCACCAAGGAAATTTAGACCAGGGGCCCACTCTCAGCACTATTATTCTTCCTCTCCTAGCTCAACCTCTATTTATAGTCTTACATATCAAAATCTATTATTCCATCTATTTAGCCTCTTTGTTCTCATAGAAATAGGGAATGGCCATGAAATAGGCCAAATGTTTAGTAGCACAAGGGCCCACTGACACCTTGGCCCACCGGGAGTTTTCCTGGTATCCCTGTGGGCCAGTCCGACACTGATTGCAAGTAACTAGGAGCGTAAGGAGGACAGTTGCAAGTAACTAGGAGGAAAGGGAAAGCATTGAGCGAGGGTCACTGATACCAACAATGTGGCACCGATATCCCCAACAAAGGGAACAGTAACCTCACTTGGAGCAACGATAGAAACAGAGGCAGTGGCGCATCAATGGACTGAAAATGAGGGAAATTCCATTTGCCCCTGACATTGGGGCAGAGGGGCCTTGGGCAGAATAGGGAATTTAGATCTTTCTAAACCGGTCAGTCCAACATCAGGTGACTCTCAGCCGCACATGTGACCGGTACTAATGATTTCTGGTTTGAGAACAGATTCACTGTCCCTTTGGCAGAACTCTGGCTTTATCAGCTGAAATGTGGGGTGTTCCCCTTTAAATTAACAGTTAGTTAGTATGATGTACAGAGGGATATTCTGAGACAATTTGCAATTATTGGTTTTCATTTTTTATTATTTGTGGTTTTGAGTTATTTTTTAGACAGCTGCTCTCCAGTTGTGCAATTTCAGCCATCTGGTTGCTAGTGTTCAAATTCCCCTAGCAACCATGCATTGATGTGATTTCAGCTGAGTTGATGAATCAGCCCCACATGACTCATGTCCATTATATAGGATATATGTATGATCTTCTGTTAAAGGGAAAGTAACTGTTCAGTGTGACCCACAGTGCAACCAGAAATTCAGAGCCACGCCCCCAGCTCTGGTCATGTGACTTGCCCCACTCCCATCATGCATCTGAGCTAGGAACATGCGCTGCAGCCCAAGATGGCGGTTGAGGTGCCAATATGCGCTGCTCACGGATCAGCAAGTTGGGTGATGGGAAGAGAAGGTGCACAGGGGGTGGCACCAACACTGCTGGGCGGATGCTGTGGGGGGTCAGTCACATATTGGGGGGGGCAAGGGAAAGTATAACATTTATTTAAATAAACTCAAAATGCCGATATTGCCTCATTCATTAGTGGAAACCAGCAAAATAATGGCGGGTAATTCAGTGTCTTTCCAAAGTGATTCAATTGAAGGAAATTCCCAGGGGAAATGGGAAGAACGAGGGCATTAAGGGCAGTTACACACGGCGGTTTCTCCTGTATTTGACTCACGTTAAACGCCAGTTTGAGCACGAAAAATAAAACGCATTTGCGAATTAATTCCATTATCTTGTGCCAGGCTGCGCCCGTGAGCAATTTCACTTGCCTTTTACTCCGCTTGTTTGGACGCAGCCGGCTGCATTTTCTTGCGCTTGACGCACATTCAGCTTCGATAGGAGGTTTCGTTTGGAACAGGAATAAAACGCGCTTGGCTGGTGGGTCACAAAAGTATTAAACACAATATATTCTGGTTTTTGTGCTCAGCGAGTGTTTGAAAAAATCATAAGCAAACGGCCGGAGTAAGAGCCACAAGATCAGGCTCATTTGGTGACAACGTGAAACCCTTTCTGAGCAGATGAATTTGGGGAGATTTGTTTCCTCTCCATCGTCTGCTTTCTATTGTTTCTCCCCAGATGAAGAGAAAGCTCTAGATTTGGCTCTAGAGAGAACAATGGTGTTGTACAGAGCAGACTCAGCTTTTACTTTGGGCTCAGAATCAAATCAAGAACAAAGTCCCAGGCCTCTGGCAGCGAGAAATAGAAGTGGAATTCGAGGAACAGAGGAACGTGCGGGGGAGGAACGTGTCGCTTTGTCGTGTTTGTGCCACATTGTGCGTCTGCGCTAATACTTGTGTCTTGTAAAGGGCAAATAAATGAGACTGTGAAGCTTTTGGTGCTAGTGTATTCGGCCGTGGTGATGAGTGGGGATTATATAGTGAATAAAGTAGCCCCTCTTGTAAATTATAAGGATATTATAAGTTACCGAGGAGTTTCATGACCATATAAAACACAAGGCCGAGTGTATTTATACAGGTCATGGAACGCCGAGGTAACTTCTAATATCCTCATATTTTACAACTGGGGGTACTTTATTTATTATAATACTCAAGTTTCAGTGAGTCATGTGACAGAAATGACATCAGAACTCACCGTTTATAACTGATGACATCAGAACTCACCGTTTATAAGGATATAATTTACAGGATATTCATGGCTTTTGTGTATTATATTTATATTACACTAATATTATAGACAAATAAAAGAGATCCTCTGCACTCACCCCATTGGGGCAAATTTACTTACCTTCACCGCACTTCGCCAGTCGTAGATTCGCCAGGAAAATTCGCGAAGATGTTACGATCAGCGGTTCGAAGTTACGCTAGTGATCAGAAATTAGCATACGGCGAGCAGTTACAGTACAACGGGCGTATACACAGCAGAAAACACATTACACTACACAGGCCAGGGAACCCTAATAAATATATTCTCATGCCCTAATCATGTGCCCTCAGTATAGTTCAGAAACGTAGGGGGGAAGGAGGGTACCCTAAAAATGTTTCCCTCTTTTTCAGCCTATCACCCTTAAAAAAGTAAAAGACGCCAGCATTTTTTTTAGCTTTCTTTGGAGCAATCCGTATCTATTGCACTTTGCCTGAGGTGGTGAAGTAAAGTTTGGCGCAAGAGGTAACGTTCAGTAAAATCCGCATCTTACTGAATTAGCGTAGTTACGTCCCTTCGCCATAGAGCAACTTCGCCTGGCGTAAGGGTGCGACGTAGCGCTAGAGTCGGTCCAAATGATGTCACACTGGTGAAATTTCGCTAGCGTTAACCACTTCGCCCTTTAGTAAATTTGCCCCATTATCATTGAGACATTTTGTGCCTTAAACTACTAAATATGCCTTCCCCTTTAAACAACACAGGGATTGTTTGTCCATATATTACAATATATTTAATAATAAAGTCATCCCATATCTGGCCAGTCCTACACTCAATTTCATCTGATTCATTAAGAATTCTATTGCTTCATTATACATTTTACAAAGGGACTAAGTTTTACCTGCAACTTACTTGCTGCTTTCAAAGTAAAACTCCCAAACTTGGCTGCCCTTTTATTAGACACCAGTGGGATCACCTGACTATAGCTGGGAGGGGTGGAGCTACAACATGGAGCTGGTCACTGCTCTTGTAGAACTATAACAAACAAGGGAAAGTTGTGCTCACCACTAATTATAAAACCATTAGGCGGGGGTGCAATGAGGGTGTGACCACAAAATACATATAGACAAATACAAGATTCCTCTGCACTCAACCCATTATCAATATATTTAGGCCACTAAACAAATGAAATTGTTATAGTTATACAGGAGCAGTGGCTCCATGTTGCACCTCCCACCCTCTCCAGATACAGTCAGGTGATTGGAGGAAGTTCTATTTGTGGATATAAACCTGCAGCCAATCACAACGCTGGAATAAATACAGATCTGTATATAATGGGCTGAGTGCAGGGGATCTTCTATTTATCTATTAGTATTTCCATTCAGGAGCCTGGGGGCTCCTTGTGCACTGAATAAACACAATTTGTATCAGGTCTGACACTTTATTTCCTCTGTTTTATTTCTGAGCTCAGAGTGTGACAGTCGCACAAATGGATCATCATTCAGGGAACTCTCAGCAGCCACAGGAGGGTCGGTGACCCCGAGTGACTTACAGACGGTTCCATCAGTGTTAAAGCCACGCCTTTTCTCCGCCCAAATATCCAACACAGCCCAGCGATTGGCCGAGCGAGTGACCGAAGAAATGAGGGCGGAAGGCGCAGGGAACATGGCGGAAGTTCCTGGTGGAATATGACGTCACACGGTGTGTGGGCGGGGAGAATGTGGCTTTTAGGACGTTTTTGGGAGGAGTCGCAGGTTGGGGGCGTGGCGTAGAAGGAAAATACCCTGGAAGGGAGGTTGGGAAAGGGGCGGTCCGGAGATTTTGAGGGCGTTTGTCTTCCTCGTGACAGGAGGCGGGGCCTGGCCTGGAGTTGACTGGACTCATGTTGGGCCGGAGCAGCGGGGCCCGTGGGATGGAGGAGAGAGAGGGACCCCGGGACATCCGGGTTGTGGGCTCCGAACTGGTGGAAACCTACACGGTCTGTCACCTCTCCCTCCTCCCCCTATTGTCTGTCCTTTATTGTCTGTGTCTCATTGTCTGTCCGACTGTGTCTGTTACACTCGCCTCATCCTCATCCCTGTGTCACTGACACTGCAGTAAAGCAACTCCTTTCTTTTGGGCATTGCACTTCCTGTCTCCCCGTCTCCCTGACACCCAGTCACCCAATCTCCCTGTCTCACTGGCACCCAATCACCCTGTTTTACTGGCACCCAATCACCCTGTTTTACTGGCACCCAATCACCCTGTTTTACTGGCACCCAATCACCCTGTTTTACTGGCACCCAATCACCCTGTTTTACTGGCACCCAATCTCCCTGTTTTACTGGCACCCAATCACCCTGTTTTACTGGCACCCAATCTCTCCGTCTCACTGGCACCCAATCTCCCTGTTTTACTGGCACCTAATCACCCTGTTTTACTGGCACCCAATCACCCTGTTTTACTGGCACCCAATCACCCTGTTTTACTGGCACCCAATCTCCCTGTTTTACTGGCACCCAATCACCCTGTTTTACTGGCACCCAATCTCTCCGTCTCACTGGCACCCAATCTCCCTGTTTTACTGGCACCTAATCACCCTGTTTTACTGGCACCCAATCACCCTGTTTTACTGGCACCCAATCACCCTGTTTTACTGGCACCCAATCACCCTGTTTTACTGGCACCCAATCACCCTGTTTTACTGGCACCCAATCTCCCTGTTTTACTGGCACCCAATCACCCTGTTTTACTGGCACCCAATCACCCTGTTTTACTGGCACCCAATCACCCTGTTTTACTGGCACCCAATCACCCTGTTTTACTGGCACCTAATCACCCTGTTTTACTGGCACCCAATCACCCTGTTTTACTGGCACCTAATCACCCTGTTTTACTGGCACCCAATCTCCCTGTTTTACTGGCACCCAATCACCCTGTTTTACTGGCACCCAATCTCCCCGTCTCACTGGCACCCAATCACCCTGTTTTACTGGCACCTAATCACCCTGTTTTACTGGCACCCAATCACCCTGTTTTACTGGCACCCAATCACCCTGTTTTACTGGCACCCAATCACCCTGTTTTACTGGCACCCAATCTCCCCGTCTCGCTGGCACCCAATCTCCCTGTTTTACTGGCACCCAATCACCCTGTTTTACTGGCACCCAATCTTCCCGTCTCACTGGCACCCAAACACCCTGTTTTATTGGCACCCAATCACCCTGTTTTACTGGCACCCAATCTCCCCGTCTCGCTGGCACCCAATCTCCCTGTTTTACTGGCACCCAATCTCCCTGTTTTACTGGCACCCAATCTCCCCGTCTCGCTGGCACCCAATCTCCCTGTTTTACTGGCACCCAATCTCCCTGTTTTACTGGCTCCCAATCACCCTGTTTTACTGGCACCCAATCACCCTGTTTTACTGGCACCCAATCTCCCCGTCTCACTGGCACCAAATCACCTTGTTTTACTGCCACCCAATCTTCCCGTCTCACTGGCACCCAAACACCCTGTTTTATTGGCACCCAATCACCCTGTTTTACTGGCACCCAATCTCCCCGTCTCGCTGGCACCCAATCTCCCCGTCTCGCTGGCACCCAATCTCCCTGTTTTACTGGCACCCAATCTCCCTGTTTTACTGGCACCCAATCTCCCTGTTTTACTGGCACCCAATCTCCCTGTTTTACTGGCACCCAATCTCCCTGTTTTACTGGCACCCAATCACCCTGTTTTACTGGCACCCAATCTCCCCGTCTCGCTGGCACCCAATCTCCCTGTTTTACTGGCACCCAATCTCCCTGTTTTACTGGCACCCAATCTCCCTGTTTTACTGGCACCCAATCTCCCCATCTCGCTGGCACCCAATCTTCCCGTCTCACTGGCACCCAATCACCCTGTTTTACTGGCACCCAATCACCTTGTTTTACTGGCACCCAATCTCTCCGTCTCACTGACACCCAATCACCCTGTTTTACTGGCACCCAATCACCTTGTTTTACTGGCACCCAATCTCCCCATCTCGCTGGCACCCAATCTTCCCGTCTCACTGGCACCCAATCACCCTGTTTTACTGGCACCCAATCACCTTGTTTTATTGGCACCCAATCTCTCCGTCTCACTGACACCCAATCACCCTGTTTTACTGGCACCCAATCACCTTGTTTTACTGGCACCCAATCTCTCCGTCTCACTGGCACCCAATCACCCTGTTTTACTGGCACCCAATCTCCTGTCTTACTGGCACCCAATCTCCCTGTCTTACTGGCACCCAATCTCCCTGTTTTACTGGCACCCAATCTCCCTGTTTTACTGGCACCCAATCTCCCCATCTCGCTGGCACCCAATCTCCCCGTCTCACTGGCACCCAATCTCTCCGTCTCGCTGGCACCCAATCTCCCCATCTCGCTGGCACCCAATCTCCCCGTCTCGCTGGCACCCAATCTCCCCGTCTCACTGGCACCCAGTCTCGCTGGCACCCAATCTTCCCGTCTCACTGGCACCCAATCTCCCCGTCTCCCTGACACCCAGTCTCGCTGGCACCCACTCTCCCCGTCTCGCTGGCCCCCAATCGCCCCGTCTCACTGTCACCCAATCTCCTTGTCTCACTGACACCCTATTTTTTTTGCTTTGCAGGTTTATATCATTGAGGTTTATGTCGGCAGTTTCCAGTGGAAAGTGAAACATCGTTACAGCGATTTCTTTGATCTTCATGAGAAGGTGAGTTTAAGTGGCACCCGGGGGTCAAGATGACACTTTGGGGCAAATTCACTAACATTCGTAGTTTCGCCAGGCGCAACTTCGACGTGCTTTGCCGCACTTCGCCAGGCGTAGTTTCGCCAGCGCTCCACAAATTCACTAAAATCCGAAGTTGCGCTCAGGGGTAGCGTAAGGTTGCGAAGTTGCGCTAGCGTTGATTCGCTATGTAAAGCGAAGTTACGCTAGCGAAGGCTAATTTGCATACGGCGCCAAATTCAAATTTCAATGGAGGAATACGTATCTGCACTACAAATGGCTAGAAAACCTTCAAATCATCAAATAAAATGTTTATTTTGCCCTACACATGTGCCCACTGTATAGGTAAGTTGCCATGACATGTAGGGGGGAAGGAGGGGAGCCCCAAAAATTTTTTCGATCTTTTTCAGCCTATCACCCATAATGTAGAAAACACGCCAGCGTTTTTTGGGACTTAGAAAAAATTTTGACTTTTTTTCAAACAATCCCTATCTACTCTATTGCGCTTCGCCAGGTCTGAGGTGGCGAAGGAAGTCTAGCGTAAAAGGTAGCGTTCAGTACACTGCGCAAGTTAGTGAATTTGCGCAGTAAAGAAAATGCCAAACACTAGCGAATTAACGCTAGCGTTCGGCGCTTAGTGAATTTGCCCCTTTGGCTCCTGTTACCTACAGCCCCTCCCATAGCAACACAGGGATCTGCAACAGTGATTGTCTTCAATCTGATTGTATGGAATGTGGGGACTGGGGAGATCTGGGAGAGCAGTGTTATAGTTGCACAATGTTATAGTAATAATAAGTAATATAATAATAAGTAATAATGTTATAGTAATAATGTTCTAGTTGCACAATGTTCTTGCTGCTTTCCTTCTTACAAAGGGGCTGCTCGAGTACACCATTGGCTATTAGCAGCTTTCCATTTGGTCTTTTCTTTTTTCTTTTTTGATAGTTTTCATTTTCATAATTTTTTCCCATTTTTAGCAATAGATAAGGTATTAGAGCAGAGAAAAGCACAGGGACTTTACATGAGATTCTGAACAATATTCCCTGTGTGGCACTTTATTTGGTCGTCAGGCTCACTGACCCCGGCAACCAAACAGATGTTGCTATTTCTCTTCAGTCTGTCTTCTTTTCATCTTCCGCTCTATTGTTTGAACTGTTTCCTGGTTGCCAGGCTATAAAGGACCTTAGCAACCACATAGCTGCCACAATAGCAAACGAGAAAGCTGCTAAACTAAAAGATGAGAAGTTAAAAAGAAATGAACACAAGGAAAGTGACAATATACACTTAGGTCCATAAATCTTTGGACAGAGATAACTTTTTTGGATAAGTTAAAAAACTAAAAACTAAATGTTCATGTCTAATAGTTGGTAGAAAAGCCTTTGCTGCAATGACAGACTGAAGTGTTGAACTCATGGACATCAGCAGATTGTGGGTTTGCTCCTGTTTAATACTCAGGCCTTTACTGCAGCCGCTTCTTTCACTTGCTCTTTGTTTGTGGCCTTTCTGTCCCAAGTTTAGTCTTCAACAAGTGAAATGCAGCTCAATTGGCTTCACATCAGCTCAATATTCCACTTCTTTGCTTTAATAAACTCCTGGGTTGCTTTGGCTCTATGTTTTGGCTCATTATGAGACGCCTCCCAATCAATGTGAGTGCATTTAGCTGGATTTGAGCAGACAGTGTCTCTGAAGAGCTCACAATTCATTCTTGTGCTTCTGTGTCACATGATGGATAAACACTAGTGTCCCACTGGCAGCCATGCACCCCAAGCCATCACACTGCCCCCCAAATGTTTTATACACAACTGTGCTATGCTTTGGATCATCAGCTCTTCCCAAGCCTTCTCCACACTTTTTTACTCTTGTCATCATTCTGCTAGAGCTTCATCTTGGTTTCATCTGTCCAAACAATGGTTTTCCACAACTGTGCGGCTTTTTTAGATGTTTTTTATCAAAGTCCAATGTAGCCTTTGTATTGTTGATGCTTATGAGTGGCTTGTACCTTGCAGTGCCCCCTCTGTATTTACTTCATACAGTCTTCTCTTTATGGTAGACTTGGATATGGAGACTCTACCTCCTGGAGACTGTTCTTCACTTGTTTGGCTCTTGTGAAGGGCTTTCTCTTCCCCATGGAAATGATTCTGAGATCATCCACCACTGTTGTCTTCCGTGGACGTCCAGGTCTTTTTGTGTTGCTGAGTTCACCAGTGATTTCTTTCTTTCTCACCATGTACCAAACTGGAGATTTTGCCTCTCCTTATATTGTAGCAAATTCTCAGATGGGCTTTTTCTATTGTTGCAGCTTAAGGAGGACTTGTTTCACCTGCATGGAGATCTCCTTTGTCCTCATGTTGTCTGTTCCACATACCCCCCCCCCCCCCCTCAAATCAACTCCAGGGTTTTATCTGCTTCATTGATAATGACATAACCAAGGAATTGCCCCACCTGCCCATGAAATAGACTTTGACTCAATTGTACAATTACTTGTGAGCCCCTGAAATGAAGAGATTGTGTTAATAAAAGGCTTTAGTTCCTCACATTTTTATACAATCTTTTTGTTCAACCCACTGAATTAAAGCTGAAAGTCTGCAGTTCAACTGCATCTGAGTTGTTTCATTTAAACTTCATTGTGGTCATGTACAGAACCAAAATTAGACAAAACTTCTCTGTCCAAAGATTTATGGACCTAACTGTAAAAGTCTGTATAATACTAAAGGCTAATTGTAAGGTGACCCACCCCTTTAACCCTTTGCCAGCCAAGCACTTGTATTGTACTATGTACCTTCCCAGGCACATGAGTCTTTCCGCATAGAGAGAGGAGCAGTGACAGCCCCATGGGCAAAGAAGCTGGGTGGCTGTCAGTCCTGCAACACAAATAAAAACTGTTTATTTTGGCAGTGTGTCAGATCATATATTTTGGCCACTGATTACACTGTTGGACCAGTTATTTTTTTATTTCATTGATTTGCACAATTTTTGTTGTTTTATTGCAATTTTATGTGCATTATTGTTCCTTATGTATTTTTAACATAACTTTGCAGTTTCGTGTTGACTTCGTTAGTATGCGTGCTTTCCGAAAATATGTGGTTTTCTGGGGGTCTTTGTAGAGTTATGGCACAGAATATGCAGTCAGGGGGCTTTGTTTGCAGCAGCTGAGTTGGCAGGAGACAATACATTTTCATTTTCAGTTGGGGTCACATACTTTGCTATGTCTATGCTTATTGGGCATCAAACTGTTCAGGAGACCTCTGGACTTATTTGGGGTGATTTGCCTTTTTATGTGAAATGTTGTGTGAGATAAATGTGGCAAATTGCAACATTTTGAGTTGATTTTTAGAAATGTCATAAAAATTGAATTGAAAGCATTGCAGTTTATAGTAGAAATATGTATTTACCCATTTTGGATTCATCAGAATGTGTTTTTTTCAAAAATATATGGCTTTCAGAGGTCGCTGTACTTTTTTGGAGCTTTAACCCCATGTAAATCTACCAGTGTGTTTATGAAGTAGTGGAGATATGATCCATCAAATTCTTATGCACAAAGTACATTTTGGGGTCTCTTAATGTCACATACTTGGGTAAGCCCAGGGGTTCATATTTAGGCTGATTTATCTTGGTATGTAATGATATGTATGATCATATGTGGGACATTCAAACATGTAAAAATGTTTTATAAAACCCAGTAACTTTAGGAAAGTGTTGTGATTGGGTAGTTTGGAATAGAAAGACAAATTTACTTATTTAGGATTGGTCAGAATCTGTTCTTTGAGAAAATGTGCAGTTTGTTAGGGGTAAACCTCCTATTAGTGGAATGTTTGGCCTTGAAATTCTAAGTAGGCCGTTTTGTGGAGTGGAAAATTTGGAAATTTGGTAGTGAACTGCTGGGAGTATTTGAGCAATGCAAGTTAGAAGTCTCCATACAACTATATATATATATATATTTGGTATTGGTGCTTTCAGTTGAGACATGGGTCTCATGCATAAAATAAATTCTCTTTCTACTATATATGTTCATATTAAGGAACGTGTGGCTTTGTTACATTTAGAAGCCTATATCTCATTATAGAAGTAGAATTCTATTATCATTTGAAACCTTACCCTATCCTGAAACAAAACAATATAAGTCCCCCCAGGAAAAGCCCAAAACTGAAAAAGCACAAAATGTTCCAAAACTGTCTGGCAATAAAAGTTCACACGTGACCCAATCAGTTGGCAGTGAAAGGGTTAATCGTCACACTGTACACTGCCTTGCAAATGTTTTCACCCTGAAAATTGGCATGTGCATATGTATTCACCCCCTTTGCCATGAAGCTCCCAAAAATCCTGGTTCAACTAATTAACTTCAAAAGTCACATAATTTAGTGAAATGAAATCCACCTGTGTGCAATGTAAAGCTGCCATAGATGCAAAGATCCGATCATTCAAATCATCGTACAATCGGACTTTCCCATCTCCAGACCTGCCACTAAACATTCAGATCAAATAAAGTAGTAAAAGACTTTCATCACTTTCTCCACAACTCTCCCTGTAGCCAATTGTCAGTAAGTGCGTCCGAGAGGGGAGTGTTTATAGATCACAATCAATGACAGGGGGTTTCGGAATTCTTCCTATTATTCCACATGACACGTTCCAGAGCAAATAATAAACAATATTGTGTCTGTGCCGGTGTAAAAGCAGTTTGAAGGCAGAAGATGCAGCTGTACATTGGGAATGTGCTCCATGCTCAGTGTCCTGGGGATCTCGTTCATCTTGAGCCTAAAGCTGCTCATAGTCCCAAAGAGAAAGTCGGATGAATTGTTCACTGTGTGATGATTGTCCCGACCGTTGGGATCAGTCGTTTAGTAGTCGATGGGACAGGTTAGTCGGTTTCTGTCAGCTGATGATTGTCTCATGAGACTGTCACTTCTTTCTGTCACATAGAACTTTCCTACCGTCGCTGTCACGGGCTGAACATCACCTGATTTGTTATTCTGCCTCCAATTACTGAGATAATGACCTCCCTTCTGGGTCTGAGGACAATCATTGCAGATAGTCACAAAGCTGCTTTACTTCAGCTGGATGGACACATGTAACAGTGGATGTACAACTGCTGCAGGTCATAAAGAATATTCCATTCCTAAACTCTGAGCTGTAGCTCCTCCCTCATGGAAGGCAGGAACACAAGAGGATGATGGGAGGAAGTGACATCACACATGAAGGAAGAGGAGGAGGGTTTACAAACAAGGAAATACAGAGCTTGCCGTATAGCTTTGGTCACTAGGTGGCAGCATAATAATGGTTAAAGGGATCCTGTCATGGGAAAACATGTTTTTTTCAAAACACATCAGTTAATAGTGCTGCTCCAGCAGAATTCTGCACTGAAATCCATTTCTCAAAAGAGCAAACAGATTTTTTTATATTTAATTTTGAAATCTGACATGGGGCTAGACATATTGTCAGTTTCCCAGCTGCCCTCAGTTATGAAAGCAACACATATAGTGGAACATATGGCGGCACTCATTATTTTTTAAGTGACAAATAATTGTTCTTGATTTACAACACTTTGTTTATTTTCCTATTTCTACAAGGGGAAGTTGTGCTCATCACTAAAACCATTAGGTGGGTGGAAAGAGACTGTGACCGCATTGAGAATGTGGCAGGAGGTCTCATTCAGAGACTGCTCAGTGCCGCCATGCTGCTGCTGTTCTTAGCTGAGCGATGGAATCTTATGGTGATACAGTGCGGTTACAACAGGTCCTTGTGCCGTTGCTGCTGAAGTCCTGTTAGATGGCTTTGACGTAGTTGTTTAAATATATTGCAATTTATGGACAAACAATCCCTGTTTTGTTTTAAGGGGAAGGCAATTTCAGTAGCTTAAGGCACAAAATGTCCTAAATATATTGATAATGGGTTGAGTGCAGAGGATCTTGTATTTGTCTATGTGAATGTCGTGGTCACAGCTTCATTTATAAATTAGTGGTGAGCACAAGTTTCCCTTGTTTCAAGTCCTGTTGGAGACTGACTTGCCCTTTAAGACTCATTAACTAACAATCATTTTGTTGCAGAGGTTCCATCATTTGAGCATTTTGTTGCAGAGTCCTTTACCTAACCCTAGTTTATAAATGAAAGCGTAAGAAAACTCCGAAATTGGCATCACATTGAGCACAGAGCAGCTGCTTTCAGTTGTCCAGTGTAGAGACTTTGAGCAGTAAGAATTAGTGTGTATCCCAAATGTGCTCTTGGCTTTGTGCATCACAACTTCTTGTTTCTCTTGCTCAATGCCGGGTGTGAGGCTCATCCGCTTGTGTATTTCAGTTGACGTTGGAGAATAAAGTCGATAAGAATCTCTTGCCACCAAAGAAGATGATTGGGAAGAATTCTAAGAGTTTGGTGGAGAAGCGGCAAAAGGAGCTGGAGATGTATCTGCAGACTCTACTGGGCCTTTTCCCACTCGCTGTTCCCCGAGCAATGTCCTCCTTCCTACACTTCCACCTCTATGTAAGTTCTCATTTACACCATGGCAGCTGCCAACTGGCACAATCCTGGCAAAGGACACGCTGAATGTGCCCAGTAGCACCCAATGCCTTTGTTGCCACCTGGGTTACACAGTGGGGGGGGGGGGCAGAGAGCTAAAGGTTACCTGCCACAGGTAAATATAAAGAATCACAGATTCCTTCCAAATAAACCTCATTGTGAGTGGGATTCTAGTGGACCACTAAACCTGTTGCTTATTTGCTCCTCAATTACTGATTTCTAGGGACCAGAAGTGATGCTAAAATGTCTGCTTTTGTCCTGCAGGAAATTCATGGAATTGCCGCAGTCCTGGCCGAGGAGCTTTTCCATAAAGGTAATTTCTCTTCTCCTAATATTGTTGCCGCGGCCGCCACCCCGTGCCAATAAGGGAGACCGACACTGGGGGTTGGCACTAGAGAGCTGCCCATTGGCTGATATAACATAGAGGATTGGGCCCCGCCTGGATTAACTCTAACCTGACTGTATGAAAGTTCCAAGTCTTTGAGTGCTTCCTGGGATTTATATTCTATTCCCTTTGCTTCTTTGGAACAGGAGAACAATTACTGTTGGCCGGAGAAGTATTTAACATGAACCCTCTACAGCTTTATGCCGTCACACAGTTACTCCGACATGCCAAGCCCACTTGTATTACCGGCGATGCCAGGAACGATTTGGGCCACATCATGGATTTTGCCTGTAGACTCAAATATCTCAAGGTACTGGCTTTCCCCACTGTTCATCTTCACATGAGAGCTTTGTACTATCAGCATCCCAGCAACCCCCATTTGCCAATGGCACTGGGATCCCCTATCACTGGGACCCCCTATCACTGGGACCCCCTATCACTGGGACCCCCTATGACTGGGATCCCCTATCCACACTGGCACATCTCCCCAGAAGTCCTATGGCTATATTGTTGGCATGCAGGTTCCACGTGCCCTAGGGGTACAGAGTAAGTTGTTGGCTATGTAAGGGATTATTTTGGCTACAGGTAAGGATCACATTCCCTGGGCTGTTTCGCTGTCTCCCTTGTACTGGCGCTGATATTTGACAACATTTTTCATTGTCAGTATTTGTATTTCAGATCAGTGGTACAAACGGCCCCATTGGGACAAGTAATATCCATGAACAATCCCTTCCGTGTGACCTGTCCATCTTTAAATCTCTCCGGCAGATTGAGGTAAGAAGAGCCCACTGTGTGTCCAGTCTCCTGGGTGCCATTGGGTGCCAGACATGAGCCCGGTTGTATCTTGCCCTTCATCAGGAGTTAATATCTAATAACATGCAGTGTCTGTGTAGAATGAGATTTTGAAGGTTTTCTTTTCACATATGAAATCATTGTACCTACGTTCCATTACTGGAATATCTATATAATTTCTATATAATATCTCTATATCTACATAATATAATATCTATATAATATCTATATAATTTCTATATAATTTCTATATAATATCTATATAATTTCTATATAATTTCTATATAATATCTCTATATCTATATAATATCTATATAATATCTATAATTTCTATATAATATCTATTTAATATCTATTTAATATCTATATAATATCTATATAATATCTATATAATATCTATATAATTTCTATATAATTTCTATATAATTTCTATATAATATCTATATAATTTCTATATAATTTCTATATAATATCTCTATATCTATATAATATCTATATAATATCTCCTCATGGTTTCCTAGTCTGCTCTCAGGATAAGCTGTGTACTTAGTGATATTTGTTGCTGCTCAGTAATAAGAATTATGTGTACGCTTTCCACTTTAAAGGAGTCATGCACATTTAGGGGCATATTTATCAAGGGTCGAATTTCGAATAGAAAAAACTTCGAAATTCAAATTCAAAAAGACCAACCAAAATTAATTTGAAGTTTTTTTTTTTTGGTCGAATAAGTCCGTATATGGCTGAATTAGAATCCTTCAAATCAAGGAATTCGACTCCAAATTGACTCCAAATAGGTTCTAGCAGTTCTCCCATAGGCCAAAATGGCAATTCAGCAAGTTTTAGAAGGAGAATCAGCAAAGTCAAATTTTTAAAGAGACAGTATATGATAAATTTCGAAATTTTTAATTTTTTTTCAAATTCGAGTGGAGTTTGGACTAGTCCCCAGTCGAAGTACACAAAAATAGCTTGAAATTCAAATTTTTTTCATTTGAAAATTCACCTCGACCTTTGATAAATGTGCCCCTCAGTATTGCTATAGAGTGTCCAACTATTGGCAACGTTTCATTTGGTCTTCATTTTTCTATAATTTGATGCCTTCATTTGACTCTTTCAAATGACCCCAGAAACAATTTCTCTGTGTGGCTACAATTTTATTGTTACTTTTTATTACTTATCTTTGTATTGAGACCCTTGTGTTCAGATCTCTGTGGCTGCCGGATATGGGCCCCACTTTACATTGTGCACTTACCTCTGACCCCCACACAAAGGGTCCCCTCAGTCCTTATTGGCTCCGTATTGACAATCTATGTTGCTAAGTGTCTCCATGAACAGGAACCTTGTGATGAGCATGTGAATAGCACTGACTCTAGTTCTCAGGCAAATATCACGTGTAGCCTCTTTGGTCCGGCAGGGAAAACATTGGGCGACAGAATCAGACGGGTGCTGAGTAGGTGAAATTTATATTGGAAAGTTGCTTCCAAGTTCTTTCATTATGTGAAAACCATTTTTAATTCAAAGCTGTCGGGGGGGGGGGGCACAACTGCTCCAGGAATGAGCAACAACAGTGTCATTGTGGTCACACAATCATTTACATTTGCTCCTCACACAACAATTAGTTTCATGATGTCACTGCTGTGTACAATGTGTATGCGACAGTCTGATTCTCTTCCAGCCATTGATGCATCTCCTTTTCATATAATCACTGGCAGCTTAATCCCCCAGCATTCCCTTGTGTCAGCGGGGGGACTTTAGTCATCAGAAGAGGTAGAAGGGGAGAACTTGCGCCAGATTCACCAGAAGAGGTAGAAGGGGAGCACTGGCAGTGGCTGCTGGTTGCACAGGAGAATATTAGGACTATTATTTATATATTTTTGGTGTTTTCTTACCAGATCAGCCATTGCAACGCCAAACTCTTCAGCGGTCTGACCTGCTGCAAAAACACGTTGGCGACTATGAGCATCAAGTTTTCTGCACCCACAATGCAGGTGAGAAACTTTATGGACAATACATTTACTTCCTTATAAGCTGCAAAATGATGTGTCCCAGCTCTCCCTGTAACAACCCTTTCCCTCCTCTAATCTCATTGGCTCCCTCCTGTCTGCTGGGAGGAGCTACTGGTGAATAAAGCATCCGACCCTTCCTTGTACCTATCTAATGTATCAGCCTGTACCCCTGATTCACTTCCCAGCTCTCCCTGTAACACCCCTTTCCCTCCTCTAATCTCATTGGCTCCCTCCTGTCTGCTGGGAGGAGCTACTGCTGAATAAAGCATCCGACCCTTCCTTGTACCTATCTAATGTATCAGCCTGTACCCCTGATTCACTTCCCAGCTCTCCCTGTAACACCCCTTTCCCTCCTCTAATCTCATTGGCTCCCTCCTGTCTGCTGGGAGGAGCTACTGGTGAATAAAGCATCCGACCCTTCCTTGTACCTATCTAATGTATCAGCCTGTACCCCTGATTCAGTTAGACAATTCCACATCTTCACAGCTCTCCCTGTAACAAACCCCTTCCCAATATTTAGCTGGAACCTCTTTTCTTCTAATCGGAATGGGTGACCTTGTCAGCTGGAAAGACCTACTGATAAATAAATCATTAGAGAGATTATTATATGATCCCCTTATATATTTATACATAGTTATCATATCACCCCTTAAGCGCCTCTTCTCCAGCGTGAACATCCCCAATTTGGCCAGTCTTTCCTCATAGCTAAGATTTCCCCTTTACCAGCTTAGTTGCCCTTCTCTGTCCCCTCTCTAATACAATAATGTCCTGTTTGAGTGATGGAGACAAAACTGTAGGGCATATTCTAGATGGGGCCTTACCAGTGCTCTATACAGTGGGACCCCCTCCTCCCGTGACTCTCTGCCCCATTTAATACAAGTCAAGACCTTATTTGCCCTTGATGATGCTGACTGGCATTGCTTGCTACAGACAAGTTTATTATCTACAAGGACTCCAAGCTCCGTCTCCATTATGGATTTGCCTAGTGCAGTCCCATTAAGGGTATAAGTGGATATTGTTACATCCCAGGTGCAGGACTTTACATTTATCAACATTGAATCTCATTTGCCACTTAGCTGCCCAGATTGCCAGTTAGTCAAGATCCTGTTGCAAGTGCCACATCCTGGATGGAATTAATTGGGCTGATAGTTTTGTCTCATCTGCAAACACTGATACATTACTTACAACACCCTCCCCTAAGTCATTAATGAACAAGTTAAATAAAAGTGGCCCCAATACTGAGCCCTGGGGGACCCCACTAAGAACCTTACTCCAAGTAGAGAATGTCCCATTAACAACCACCCTCTGTACCCGATCCTGTAGCCAGTTTCCTATCCATGTGCAAACGACTTCATTAAGCCCAACAGACCTTAGTTTAGAAAGCAGTCGTTTGTGGGGCACAGTATCAAACACTTTGGCAAAATCCAAATAGATCTACTGCCCCCCCCCCCACTGTCCAGCATCTTACTTACCTCATCATACAAAGCAATCAAATACGTCTGACATGACCTATCCTTCATAAAGCCATGCTGATTGCTGCTCATAATGACATTCACTAGGACAACATTTTGAATGTGATCCCTTAACAAGCCTTCAAATAATTTGCCCACCACAGATGTCAGACTTACTGGCCTATAATTGCCAGGCTGAGATCGTAATCCCTTTTTAAATATTGGAATAACATCAGCTTTTCTCCAATCCGTAGGCACCATACCAGATGACAGTGAATCCGAAATCAGAAATAGGGGCTGGTCTAAAACTGAACTAAGCTCTCTTAGAACCCGGGGGTGTATGCCATCAGGCCCTGGAGCCTTGTTTACATTCATTTTTATTAAAGCTTTATGAATCATATCCTGAGTCAGATTTGTAGTTATTAAATGCTTTTCTCTTCTTTCCTATTAACTTCTTTACTCCTGTATTAATCCCCATTTGTTATAAACGAAGGTACTGTGTAACTTGTAGACGCTATATAAAGAAATGATGATGATGATGATGATGATGATGATGATGATGAATACACAGAGAAGCTGATTTTGCATTAGCAGCTACTGTATATTGCTGTATTAAAAATGACACAATAGAAATAGTGAACCCTATGGGGGAAATGATTGCTCTGTTGTTTCCTTTGCAGGATATTCTGGTGCCTGAGGCCTATGAGTTTGAGCAGTGGGAGCCCGAGGGAGGAGCCTCTGAGAGCCCAATTACTGCTGTTGTCCCCAAGTGGAGAAAACTCACAACACTCGACCTGAGCCACAATCATATCTCCAGTATTGATGATTCTGTTGTAAGTCACTCTCCTCACTCTATGTCCTCTGTATCACACTCACTGCTGTTAAAGGGACAGTGCACCCCCCATTCAATGTCATTTGAATTATTTGAGCTGATGCTGAACATACTTTTTGCCAGCTGTAATTAAGAAACATCAATTGTTTGTAAATGTTTCCACTTATCAGGGCAAAAAGCTTAAAGTGGACCTGTCACCCAGACATAAACATCTGTATCAAAAAAGTCCTTTTCCGATTAAACATGAAATCCAAATTTTTTTTAAATTAAATTATTCATAGCTGTTGTAAGCTCATTTAAACATCTCAGCTGTCAATCAAATATTACCTGCCCCTCCTCTATGCCTTAGGCAATTACTTTCACTTTCCATTCAGCACTTCCTACATGTCACTTCCTACAAGTCACCTCCTACATGTCACTGCTCTCTCCACATTCCCCCCAATCTCTTCACCATTTAATTGTGTAACCAGGACATGGGGATGGACATCAGCTCCCCCATTCCGAGATTATACAAAACTTGCCTTAATAACAGTGTCCCACAATATGGCTCCTGCCTGCTTGTTATAATTATGAATTTCCCAGACTGAAGGAAACAAGATTCAAATCATTTATGTAGTGTAATTATAGTTAATTTTGCTTGACTAATGTGATAAAATAGGATTTCAAATAATTTTTTTGGTGACGGGTCCCCTTTAAATTACAAGTAAAGGTGGCTGTCGCCAAATGAGCGGATCTTTCCCCGATATGCCAATTAACGAGCATGGCTATTTCGGGGGTAATCTGAATGTTCGGCCGTATGACTGAAAGATCAAATTACGATGCGCAATGGCCTCCGGCGGGATCGGTCGGGATCCAAATCAAACCTGTCAGATCGACTAAACGACCGATCTCCGCGGGACGAAAGATGTCGGCACTCTTCACATATGCTATGTGATCTGGGCCTCACCATGTGGAGCAGTAGAAAGGTGGGAAGTCCATGTACTGGTCCTGTTGCTCTTTACTGTATGGGACTGATGTCACTTCCTTCAGTTACTGTATCTCCTTCCTGCCCTTTTCTCTGCCCCCCCATTATCTGTTACTGGCATCATGTAGTGGGATATGTGGGGGGCATTGGGCATAGCCATTGGGACTCTGTGTTTTGCCCCTTCTATAGGAACTGCTTCCATTGCTCTGTGCCGCCTTTATAAAAGACTTTGCTGCCAATATAAACCTGATGCCCATAACGACTGCATGAGTTTAAAATAAAACCAGTTCTCTCTTTCTTTGCAGAAACTAATTCCTGAGATTGAATACTTGGACTTTAGCCACAATGACATCTCTGCAATAGACAATTTGCAGGTAAATCTAAACGTTACATGAACCATAGCAAGTGCCCCAACACTATGCCAAGCATGACACTAAATGGTACAACCATAACACACACAATACATCCTATATATATATATATATACAGTATATATATATAAAAGAATATATTTACATACAATGGGAGTCGTGTTTCACAAATACTTTTATCCAGACGTGTGAAAACATGAAGACAAACTGTGTGTCTGCAGCTCAACAGGGGCCTTGAGTCCAGCATTGCCCCATTTTATATTGTAGACTTCACAACCAAACACACAAAGATGTTAAAGGCCTTATAAATTGTATACAGGTACGAGATCCATTATCCAGAAAGCTCAAAATGACAGGAAGGCATCTCCCATAGACTCTATTTGAAGCAAATAAGTCTAATTGTTAAAAAGCCATTTCCTATTTCTGTGTAATAACAAAACAGAACCTTGAACTTGATCCCAACTGAGCTGCATGAATCCATATTGGGGGCAAACAGTCTCATTGACTTTTTTTTAATATTTAAATAGATTTAGCAGACTTTAGACATGAAGCCAAATTACAGAAAGACCCCTTATCCAAAAGCATTCCTTATCCCAAGCATTCCAGATAATGGACATAGCCAGGTACCTTGGGGCCAAGAGATGTATTCAGTGCTATTAGAACTGGTGGGACGGAGATTTTATAGAAAGTTCTGTGCTGATGAGGGAAGCCCCTGACAGAGAACTTTCTGCACCAAGAGAACCCGTGCAGTTGGGCTGCACTGGGGCAGACAATAACCCCCATCTTGCTTTTTCCAACAGCACTTGTACAACTTAATTCACTTGGATCTGTCCTACAACAAACTGGCGGACCTCAATGGCATCCACACAAAAGTTGGGAATATCAAGACTCTCAGTCTGGCTGGGAATGTTCTGGAAAGTCTCTGCGGTCTCAATAAATTGTATTCACTTGTTAACCTGGATCTAAGTCATAACAGAATTGAGCAGGTGAGTAGTAACAGCCTCGTACATATTGCTATTAAAGGGGAAGTTCAGTAGTATTCCAAGTTCTAATTAGTCCTCATTTGTGGTTAAATATGTACATTTGTGTTCAGCAGCTTTAAGGCTTGGAATGCCAAGTACCGTGTGGTTGCTACGGATTCTTTGCACTAAAATAAGTGTTTTTAAGCAGATATACATGATGTAAATGCCCCTTCCACCCTCCCATGAATGGTAATCTGCACCTTTTATTGAATGTGGTGGAATATGATTGTGTGAGGAACGGGGTAGAAATGTTATTACTGGGTATTTCTTTAGGCATTTCTTCTGTATAAACTGTAGCAAAAGGAAACATTGTGCTTTTACATTATAAGGTGGGGTGCAGTGTGAGTTTGATACACAGGGGGGCTTAATGGTGGAGCAGAGGCTGCAGAAGCGGTTACAAGTTGCTAAGGAGTTAATATGGCAGACTTGCCACCAGGACTGATAGCAGTGAAATAGACGCACCAGTAGTAATATGCACATTAATATACGCCCCCTAGTCATTAACAGAAAGACCCCCTGTCTTACACTGATACACCTTTGCAGCCACCCCAGTGATACATCTTTACTGTAGGCACCCCCAGAGTGATCCATTGATTCAGCACAACAAATAGACACCAAGAGGTGACCCATTAATGCATCTGATAAGCACCCACAGAGTGATGCACCAATAAAGGCAAGTAGGGTGCCACACTTATGCCAACACATTAGGCCAACAGATGAATTCATTATGCCACATTGTCATGTTTATATTTCTCAATTGAGAATTTATGTGAATAATATTTAATGTATTGGGATTGTATGGAAGACTTTGTTTGTTTGGATTTGTTTTTTAGCTGGAAGAAATAAAAAATATTGGAAGTCTCCCGTGTTTGGAAAATGTTCTCCTTGCTGGGAATCCATTGACCATCATTCCAGATTTTCGGACCAAAGTTCTTGCGCTGTTTGGAGACAGAGCGTCTGAGGTGAGGCCTGCTCCACTGTTACACTGACCATAGGCTTTGGCCAAGGGAGTAATAGCCTGACATGTACCCAATAATCCCTGGCACTGAACTAATGCCACATATTCCTGCTGCAAGCGGGCAAACTGTGCCAGTATACTGGCATTCTGTAACATTTTTACTGAGAAAAGATTTTCACAGGGTTAAACACAGAACAGAAATGGGACATCTTTATAATAAATCTACATGTTGGTATACTATAGTCCTCTTGTAAGCAAGGAACGTCTTTGCAAAGCAAAACCTTTTTGGTTCAATAGAAGCGTTGGTGTTGAGGTGGGTAAGAAAAGACCTGCTTTTAAGGCTTTCAAGTTATCTGGTACAGCCGAATCATTTATAAGCTACAAGGAGGCCAATAAATCAGACAAGCTAAAATAGATATGATGGTAGAGTGACCAAAACAATGTGGGAAAAGGTGTGTTTTCCCTTTAAGTTCTCCTTAGTGGGAGAGGTAGGCACCAGAAAGGGTGTTCATAAAGAGAGAATAGGTTCTTTGTTTAAAAGCTTTGGTGGCCAGTTCCTGGAAGCTGGAGTATTCTGGAAAGAACAGGCAAGCCAGGTACTCCGATCCAGTAGTCCAGCTCATGGATTAGCGCACACCTTCCATAGGAAGACTGTCCTGTGGAAAGGTATTTAGTTCTAGTGAGGCTGTTAGGAAGCAGGAAGGACACCTGCCTGTGTGAGGAACTCCCAGAGGGGCTGGGGGTGCCATTTGCCACTGCAGGGTGCAGAGAGAGGAGACCAAGTGACAGAGGGTCTGTCTGTCTGAGCAATCCCCCAGAAGATTTGTGAGTACAGGGGTGACCCCTACTTATGTGTTTGCTTACTGATAGTCCACAAGGGGCCCAGTTTAGTAAGGGAACTCTTCATTTGTGAAGGTAGCGCCCAGTTGGCAGGATTTATTTTTATTTGTTTTGTATCCTGAAATGGTCACCCCTGTGTGTAAATAAACTGCCTTAAAGAGAAGAGAAGTGTCTGTTGTGGATCCCGCAGCTTACAATATGTATAAGGGTATTGCTGCAAGCAATAAAAATAATCCAAAAATATGTTTTAATTATGTGCATAGTAAAAAAAAAAAAGAAGCAGGAATGGGTGGGACCCTTGATATCAGAAGAGGGTCAGCTGATTGATGAGAACAGAGAAAAAGCAGATATTCCGAACTGTTATTTTTCATCTATCTACACAAATGTGGAACCAGTTAATAAAGGGTTCCTTCTTAATAGTCCCAATTCTAGTAATACAATTAATGATGCATGGTTCACACATTAGGAAACATGTTACATGTTAAGATAAACAAAGGTCTGTGACCTGGTGGGATTCATTCCAGGGTACTTAGAGAGCCAAATCATTTAACTTAATTTTTCAAGATTTTTGAAGAGATCTGGCATGGTGCAGAGAGGCTGGTGAATTGCTAATGTGACGCCGCTATTCAAAAAGGGATCCTGTTCTCAGCCTCAAAACTATAGGCCATTTAGTCTGACATCAGTGGTAGGAAAGCTTTTTGAAGGGGTATTAAGGGATAAGATACTGGACTTCATAGCAAATCATAATACTATGAATGTGTGCCAGCATGGTTTTATGTGTAATAGATCTTGCCAGACTAACTTAATTTCTTTTTATGAGAAGGTGAGCAGGGACCTGGATTCTGGGATGGCAGTGGATGTGATTTACTTAGACTTTGCTAAAGCATTTGATACAGTGTCACACAGAAGGTTACTGGTTAAATGAAGGAATGTTGGCCTGGAACATAGTATTTGTACCTGGATAGAGAACTGGCTAAAAGATAGACTACAAAGAGTGGTGGTAAATGGAACATTTTCTAATTGGACCAGTGTTGTTAGTGGAGTACCGCAGGGCTCTGTACTAGGTCCCTTGCTTTTCAACTTGTTTATTAATGACCTGGAGGTGCCATTGAAAGTACTGTTTCTATTTGTGCAGATGATACTAAATTGTGCAGAACTATAGGTTCCATGCAGGGTGCTGCCACTTTGCACAGTGATTTGTCTAAACTGGAAAACTGGGCAGCAAACTGGAAAATGAGGTTCAATGTTGATAAATGCAGGTTATGCACTTTGGCAAAAATAATATAAATGCAAGTTCTACACTAAATGGCAGTGTGTTGGGAGTTTCCTTAAATGAGAAGGATCTTGGGGTCTTTGTAGATAACAAGTTGTCTAATTCTGGGCAGTGTCATTCTGTGGCTACTAAAGCAAATAAAGTTCTTGTATAAAAAAGGGCATTAACTCAAGGGATGAAACATAATTGTGTCTCTTTATAGGTCCCTGGTGAGGCCTCATCTGGAGTATGGGGGCAGTTTTGGACTCCAGTCCTTAAGAGGGATATAAATGAGCTGGAGAGAGTGCAGAGACTAAGTGCAACTAAACTGGTTAGAGGGAGGGAAGAGTTATATTATGGGGGGAGACTTTACAAGTACATTAGAGGACATTATAGACAAATAGACATTATAGCAGGGGGCCTTTTTACCCATAAAGATGATCATCAGACCAGAGCCCCCCTTCAGACTAGAGAAACAGAAGTTTCATTTAAAGAAACAGAGTAGGGGGTTTATCATAGAGAGGTTGGGGGGTGCACTGCCAGATGATGACGTGATGCTTCCTTTAAGAGAGAGGCTGGATGATTTATTGACAAGCAGAATATACAATTACAAAATACAATTAATATAGATTTTGGTTAATATAGTTCAGACTGTGTAGGTATAGATGCTTCATTTGGAGGGGTGAACTTTTTCAACCAAACATAACTATGAACTAACAATGTAATTATGCTGCTTCCATATTCCCCTTCCTTATTCTGATGTCTGTACAGAGTAATGAAAAGATTTTGCTTCATCTTCCTCCAAAAGCCCTTCATAGAAAAGGAAACTTGGGGTGAGGTTGTGATTGGGCTGAGATGATGTGGGGTACAGTATTTGTAGAACAAGATAATCCAGTAATGGCAGAACAGGCCTAGGAAATCTGGGCTAAATCCCAATTGCAAATTTCTACCCCTTGAATAAAACATTGTTTGACTCCTGTGGGTGCTCAGCCAAATAAGTTTTTCCCTTACAGTAACAGCCTACTGGGATGACATTGAGTGGAGTCTGGGGGTCCGGCCGTCATTGCTACGAACTCTTATGCTGCTCTTGGCTCCACAGGGGATTCCAATGTCATGGATTTGTATTGAATTGTGTTTGTCTCCATTAGTGAAACCAGATCCAATCTACTCATATTTATCTTTAAAGGTTTGTTTGGACAGTACCACTACCACAGAAAAAGAGCTGGACACAGTCGAGGTGCTAAAAGCAATTCAGAAATCAAAGGATGCAAGGAATAAGCTGGCGACTGGGGATAAGAAGGTACGATTTCTAGCACTGAAGAAATCTCCATTCTCTTGAGAGTGTTGCAACTTAAGTATACCTACACCCATACCTACTCCCATGCCTACTCCCATGCCTACTCCCATACCTACTTCCAAACCTACTTCCATACCTACACCCATGTTTATACCCATGCCTACTCCCATGCCTACTTCCATACCTACATTTTCCGAAAAATCTCTTGTGTCCCTAATATATGACCTATGTTGGGGAACATACATGTTGATGTCACGGTCCACAAAAATAGACAAAGAAGTACTGAATCCGTACAAGACATAAAAAGTCGACCAGGAGGAGACTCCAGTCTCTTATGTATTTTAACTTGGATTATTGTTGTAATTGGATTATTGTTCTGCAAAAACCATGCTAATTGTGTGTCAATTATTTTTAATTCGAGTGCCTCAGACACCAATTTTTGTATTTTAGCCTGGATATCAAATAGCGGATCATTAGTTTGGGGTAGATAGGTCGTGGCATCCGACAATTATTTCTTTAATATAGGACACCTAGGACACCTTGTCCATTATAACAACTGCTCCACCTTTATCTGCTGATTTGATAACCAAAGTGTCATTTTGTCTTAATTCCTGTAGGGCTTTGTATTCATTGGAATTCAAATTATAGGGAATCAAATGAAAATCACCTTTCCTTTACTTAGTTTCTAATGTTGCAACATCCTGTGTTACATTCTTCACAAACGCATCAATGAAAACATTATCAACAGTGGCAATAAATTGGCTAGGTTGTTTTAACCCCAAACTGCCTCCAGAAAAAGTATTAACTGGGCTTAATGGAGTATCCCTACTTTCATCACAGAATTGAAGCTTTAACTTAATATTTCTAAAAAATCGGCAAAGTTCTAAGTCCAATTCAAAGAAGTCAGGGCGAGCAACCAACCCAAAAGATAACCCTTTCAAAAGTACCTTCTCCTGATCACTTGTTAATTTGGTGCTGGATGTATTCACCACCATTTGGGTCTGCCTATTCCCATAATTACACCCATGCCTATTCCCATAATTACACCCATGCCTATTCCCATAATTACACCCATGCCTATTCCCATAATTACACCCATGCCTATTCCCATTCTTACTCCCATGCCTACACTCATGCCTATTCCCATACTTACACCCATGCCTACTCCCATGCCTACTCATTGCCAGACCCCACAACTCATTTATTATGCATTGGGCAAAATGCAAACTGTGGGTGCAATGTGACCTGCATGCTTCTGTGCTGTTTCTCCTTAAGGTCAGTCCTTTTATAAAGTGCAGGATAGGGGACTATGGGGGGCATAAGGTGTAGGGAAACTGTATTTGCTCCCCCCCACACACCTATTGTAAGCACTAAGGACAGGGTTTTCCTCTGCCTGCCACTTCTCTGTCTCTTGCCCCACTACCCTCCACTCCAGGTTTCTGGCAACCACTTTTCAAAACATCCATCTCTGTGTTTTATTTAACAGTTGCTTTATTCTCCTCGGTTTAAGTCCTGTGACTTGGACCTGTGCCCTCTCTGCTTCTCTTGCCACCCAGCTTGTACCTTCTGCCCATACTTCCAGTCCATTCCCTGTGTCTGTTCTCCTGCATGTGCCTCTCGCTCACTTTGGCCTTTTGTCTCATCTCTTTCTTCCTAATACTCCTTTATACTAATAGAAGCCATTGTCCCTGTCTCTAGAGGCTTCCACAACATCCATGTTCTGTGCCATTGACTGCTCTTGTTAGGAAACAGGGACTCTGAACTATGGCCGTCATGGCTCATGGAACCTATGTAACCCTTGCCAGCACGTTTTACACAACAGAAACAACAGATCCCTTTACTTTTGTGGGAGGTGGTACTGACATAGTGTCAACATGGTAGATTGGGTTCCCTACCCATGCTATAGAATGGAACATACCAAGCAAGAACTGTGCCATTTTGTAGAGCAGGGAAGAATGTAGTGAGGTAGAACTGTATCTCATGAGGAAGACTGTGATGGTGTGGAACCACATCTCATGAGGATGACCGCACAAAATGACTTCAAGTACATCTATTATATTATTGGAAAGAGAGACATTTCTGTAGAATTGGGTCTCACAAGAAAGAGTTCAGCTTTGTAGGACTGGGTGTTAAAACAAAGAATGGCATTCTGTTGGTATTGTCTCATAAGGAAGAACTCAGTTGGGAAGAACTGGACCTAACATATAGTTCTCTGTCTGGTAAGGAAGAGTCTCATTGAGTCAAGTTGTATCTGCTATGGAAGACTGCCATTTCACCTCTTCTGTTCATAATTCAGAAACTTGTTCTCTAAGGAATTCTGTGTATGTTAGATGTTCCATAGAGGACAAAGATGTCACACGTTGGTATGTGTTTTGTCCACAGAGATGACGTTTCTGTGAAGGCTTCTGATTCGTGCGCTGGGAGTGGAGCGGGCAGGACAGCATAGCTAGAAGAATGGAACTTAAATGGGCATAGAACCCAAGATAAGGCCTCCACCTCTGTAGTCCTAGGCAAAGGGCCTATGGATCTCTATCCCAGCTTGATGGACAACTGTTACTTTCTGTGTTTTTAGTTAATTTATAGGCCTCTGTGGCCCTATGGAAACAGTATTATGATGTACAGAATTAAACTAACACTGAGAGATGAGCAGTGAATTGCCTTTGTTCTGTGTGACTGATGCCTGATGTGAGGTTTCTCTCTATAGGGTATTTGTGCCTCTGTCACTTTTTGGCTTCTCATGCTGTGATCTCTCCCTTTATTTATCAGATCAATGAGGAATTCCGACCCTCTGCTGCTGGCTCTTCCTCTCCCGCCCATGCTTCCTCTTCCTCTCTGTCTCGGCCTATAAGCTGCAGCCAAGGTAATTGTGCATCTTCCTTCCTTGTCCTGCTGTGTGAGTGTGCAAACTGCTCAGTCTCCATTGTGTTAGTGAGCTTCCTCCTTAAGCTGATGAGTGTGCAAATGTGCCCGGAGCCAAGGCATCTGTGAGCTATAGCCATACCACCATATGTGCATCTGTGTCCCACGACCCTGGCCTGTTATTGGCCCAAATGAAAACCTTTGCTTGTGGCACCTGCTTGTCCAACACTGTCTGTGGCTGGCCCAGCATTAAACTAGCCCAAGTCTTCTCCCCTATTTGCTTGTCTTAGCCTAGAAATGAAACTCCTGTTATGGTTGGCAAGGGCAGTTGCATTGGTTATCCCTGCGCTAAACTTCATGCAATTGGGGTAAAACAGGGTTATTCCCATTATACTGGCTAAGTGCTTGGGGCAGCTCAGAATAAACACCCCATCAGTAAACTCCTTAAAGGGATACTGTCATGGGAAAAAACATTTTTTCCAAAACGAATCAGTTAATAGTGCTGCTCCAGCAGAATTCTGCACTGAAATCCATTTCTCAAAAGAGCAAACAGATTTTTTTATATTCAATTTTGAAATCCGACATGTGGCTAGACATATTGTCAATTTCCCAGCTGCCCCAAGATAAACTTCAGTCACTCTTTACTGCTGTAAGTTGGACTGATATCACCCCCTCCCTTTTCCCCCCCAGCAGCCTAACAACAGAACAATGGGAAGGTAACCAGATAGCAGCTCCCTAACACAAGATAACAGCTGCCTGGTAGATCTAAGAACAACACTCAATAGTAAAATCCATGTCTCACTGTCTCACTGAGACACATTCAGTTACATTGAGAAGGAAAAACAGCAGCCTGCCAGAAAGCATTTCTCTCCTAAAGTGCAGGCACAAGTCACATGACCAGGGGCAGCTGGGAAACTGACAAAATGTCTAGCCCCATGTCAGATTTCAGAATTGAATATAAAAGAATCAGTTTGCTCTTTTGAGAAATGGATTTCAGTGCAGAATTCTGCTGGAGCAGCACTATTAACTGATGTGTTTTGAAAAAAACATGTTTTCCGATGACAGAATCCCTTTAAATAAAGTTCTTTCAGGTGACATCTTAGCCCAGACTTACTTCTCCTTCAGACCCAACAGAACTTTCCAGAGAAGCCTCCCCTGCGTGCAGTTCTGGGTGCAAGATCTCATCCCTGGATGCGTTTCTTACAGACGTCACGTAAACCTCCCTTGGTTTCACTGCCCGTCTCCTGCCAGAGAGTGAGGGGGCAAATTCTTATAATAAACTGTAAGAGCTGATGATATGAGTCGGAGGGGAGATGGGGTAGACTAGCACATGTGGACTGCTCTCAGGTGTTCTATGGAATAAACAGGGAAAGCCATGCAGCGCTTACACGGAACTTCACAAACCAAAAAATGGATCAGCGCCTAGGGCACCGGAGAGACCAGAAATGGTATAAAGTGTAATACTAATTAGATTTGGATGACACCCTGTGTCTATGTATTTGCTCAGATGAACCTTCCGCTCCCCTGAGTGATACACCAGTGGTTAATTCAGCCTTCCTCAGTCTGCCACAAATACCTACTTCCAAGACCTTGAATAGGGATATGACCTGTAGCATCTCACAGCATCCTCGCAATGTACCTTTAAGCTCCAATAAGGGAATACATAAATCCCATAGCTATTTTAAAAAGGATTTTTAGTAGTCACATTTGCTCTATGAAGTCAGTCACATAAAACCACAAGTCCTTAGCAGGTTGCCGATGGAATGCACGGAGGGGGTTTTGCCGGCAAATGTTTTTTCTCTCCCTCTCCTCCTGGCGTTCCCCGCAGCTTGCCATGACGTTGATTCTGCCTGACGCGTTTCGACTAAACTATCGGCTTCCTCAGAGGCATACAGACTTTTCTGCGTTTTTCCCTTAAAAAGACAATCGCATCCAGTTGCCATGCCAACCCCCCCTCCCCAAACACGGCTTGCATTCCACCGGCTCAGTGCCTCCCTTCCTTTAGACTTCCGGGTTGGTGTAGTTCCGGTTTCTCGGGTTGTCATGGCAACCGAGCAATCCCTTCTGTAAAACCTGATTCTAAAACATTATTTAAAATCATAAAAAACTGGTATAGAGTCTTTTACTGGAATCCATTTTTGATTTAACGCTATTTCTTGTTCTCCACCTGTTTATCTCCAAAACCCTACTTTGTACTACACATTACTACAGAAGTACCATCACAATTGTATATGCTCATTATCTTCATTTTATCTGATCTCTTTCCCATGACAGATTTTTTAGCATTTCTGCTTATATATGAAATTAGTCCCGTGTTTTTTATAGTATCAATTCATTACGTACATATTAATAATTCCTTATTTTCTATGATCCATTGCTTTAAGGTGCTAGTGTATGCATAAATTAATTTTCTTTTTAACAAATCAATTCTGTATTTATCTATTTACGTTACCAACTATCAATTCATTATCCGAAATATGATTATACACTCTTTAGTAATTCATCAATTGTTCTATTAAAGTGCTAGTGCTTCACAAATTACATTTATTTACAGTCATATGCAAAAGTTTGGGAACCCCCCCTCAGTCTGCATATTAATCTACTCCACTTTCAACAAAAAAGATAACAGTGATATGTCTTTAATTTCCCAGGAACATCTGAGCACTGGGGGGTTTTCTGAACAAA
This sequence comes from Xenopus laevis, assembly GCF_017654675.1. Taxonomy (NCBI): domain Eukaryota; kingdom Metazoa; phylum Chordata; class Amphibia; order Anura; family Pipidae; genus Xenopus; species Xenopus laevis. Next base: position 132,665,502 of record NC_054378.1, read on the forward strand.
GATTTTTAGTGAAGCAGTATTCAGATGTATGGAATTAAATCAAATGTGAAAAACTGGCTGTGCAAAGATTTGGATACCCTTGTAATTTTGCTAATTTGAATACATGTAACTGCTCAATACTGATTACTGGCAACACCACATTGGTTGGATTAGCTGGTTAAGCCTTGAACTTCATAGGCAGGTGTGTCCAATTATGAGAAAAGGTATTTAAGGTGACCAATTGCAAGTTGTGCTTCTGTTTGACTCTCCTCTGAAGAGTGACAGCATGGGATCCTCAAAGCAACTCTCAAAAGATCTGAAAACAAAGATTGTTCAGTATCAGGGTTTAGGGGAAGGCTACAAAAAGCATCTCAGAGGTTTATTAAACTGTCAGTTCCAACTGTAAGGAATGGAATGAGGAAATGGAAGGCCACAGGCACAGTTGCTGTAAAACCCAGGTCTGACAGGCCAAGAAAAATCCAGGAGCGACATATGCGGAGGATTGTGAGAATGTTACAGACAAGCCAAAGATCATCTCCAAAGACCTGCAAGAAGATCTTGCTGCAGATGCAGGTGTATCTGTACATCGTTCTACAATTCAGCACAATTTGCACAAAGAACATGTGTATGGCAGGGGGATGAGAAGCCCTTTCTGCACTCACACAAACACACTCGCTTGTTGTATGGAAAAGATCATTTACACAAGACACAGGCATTTGGGAACAAAGAGATTTGGACTGATGAGACTGAAGAAGAACACGGCATTCCAAGAAAAACACCTACTACCTACTGTCACATTTGGTGGAGGTCCCATCATGCTGTGGGGCTGTGTGGCTAGTTCAGGGGCTGTGTGGCTAGTTCAGGGACTATTAAGGCCCTTGTTAAAGTCCAGGGTCGGATGAATTCAACCCAATATCAACAAATTGTTAAGGATAATGTTGAAGCATCAGTCACAAAGTTGAAGTTCTGCTGCAGGGGTCGGATATTCCAACAAGACAATGACCCTAAACTCACTTGGAAATCTACAAAGACATTTATGCAGAGGGACAAGTACAATATTCTGGAGTCCCCCCACTTGAATATCATGGAAAATCTATGGGGTGATTTGAAGCAGACTGTCCATGCTCGGCAGCCATCACATTTAACTGAACTGGAGAGATTTTGTATGGACCAATGGTCAGAAATAGCCACATCCAGAATCCAAACACTCATCAAAGGCTATAGGAGGCGTCTAGAGGCTGTTACATTTGTAACTAAGTATTGATGTCATATCTCTGTTGGGGTGCCCACATTTATGCACCCGTCTAATTTTGTTATGCTGCATATTGTATATTTTCTGTTAATCCAATAAACTTGATGTCACTGCTGAAATACTACTGTTTCCATAAGGCAAGTTATATATTAAAAGGAAGTTGCTACTTTGAAAGCTCAGCCAATGAGAAACAAAACTCCAAAGAATTAAGAGGGGTTCCCATGACTGTACAAATAAGCATGCGTATTTTCCTTTTTTTGTGTTTTTTTTATGTGATTTATTCAGCTTTTTCTTCTTTTGTGATTTTTTTTTTATATATGTACCTTTTTTTCGTGTTTTAACTATAAAAAAAACTCTGAAGTTCATATCTATATTTAACCCTTCTGGGGTAAGAGTCTGCATATTGTAAATCCATCTGCTTTCCTCTTGTAAAGTTCTTCTCACCATACATCCACCTCTCCACCATTGTTATTCACTACAATTTTAGACCAATGGCGTTTTTATTATGATTGTACTTGAAATGATTGGATACACTATGGTTTTCCACCTCTTTTTCTATGTTTCTAGCATGTTCATTTCTGCTTTCTCTTAGTACTCTATTAGTTTCCCTACATATTGCAAGCCACAAGGGCATTCTAAGCAGTATATTACATGTTTAGTAGTGAATTTGATGCAATGTTCAATATTATATGATTTGTTAGTGACATTCGATGTAAAAGTCGTCTTCTTTTCTGCATGTCCGCAGGCTTTGCATAATTCAAAACAGTTCATAAGAAAACTAGGACTGAATTTTAAAATCTTGCAAGTGGATGTGTGCAATTAGTATAAGTATATGTCATTAGTACAAGTAATCATAACCCACTTTGGATAAAGAATATTCCATATGGGCAATTTCATAGGCTCAAGAAATCAGATCCAATGGAAGTAGAAAAACAATTGGTTTATATATCTGATAGATTCAGACAAAGGGGATATAGTAAAAAAGTAATCCAGCAATGGTGTGAAATATTATTAGAAGTAGATATAAATGAATTATTAAACAATAAGGAAATAAAACAGAAAAAAGAAAAATTGAGAAGTTTGTATGTTCATCACCACATATGGCCCAGGGAGCAACGCTGTATTATCACTAAATACTGGAATGTACTAGAGGGAGATATGTAATTAAAAGGCATTTTGTCAAAAAAAAAACAAGTAATCTACAAGGTCAAGAAATTTGGGGCAAATGTTAACAATTATATCCCTACATAAAGAACAAAAACAAAAAAGCAAAGGGAAGAGTGGAAGGGATTCTACCCATGTGTATTATACAAAGCCTGCGGATATGCAGAAAAGAAGACAACTTTTACATTGAATGTCACTAACAAATCATATAATATTGAACATTGCATCAAATTCACTACTAAACATGTAATATACTGCTTGTGGCTTGCGATATGAAGAGAAAACTAATAGAGCACTAAGAGAAAGCAGAAATGATCAAGAGGTGAAAAACCATAGTTTATCCAATCATTCCAAGTACAATCATAATAAAAACGCCAAGGGTCTAACATTTTTGGGAATAACAGTGTTGGAGAGAATTGGAGAGGTGTTTATATGATGTGGGAGCACCGGCCATCTAGAGAAGCAGTGCTGGTGAGCAACGTCCAATTAGTGTAATAATCAAAACAAAAGAACAAAGAAGAGCGACCATTGATAACTGCACGACCCACCCCTTATGTCATATAATTCCACTGTATAAAGAGAATAAAACGTAACTTTTATTGGTCTTTTTATTAAAAAAACACCCGTAGTGTGATGGAAAAAAGATAAACAGGCAAAGGCATGTTAGGGAATAGCTGATGTGGGAACAACAAATATCACGGGGTGAATCTATACTGGCTTGCTATAGCTCATAGAGTACACAACATCGAAGTCCTTATACAACGTCTTTTTGCTACTAAAATGGGGCTAATATATCGACCAGCACTCCACATTTAACCCCAAGTTGCCTTACTTATACATATCTTTAATTGGGCAGAACCCGATATTATTATAACATCATATAAAGCAGTCCTTGGTGCTGTATTGATATTTGTTGTTCCCACATCAGCTATTCCCTAACATGCCTTTGCCTGTTTATCTTTTTTCCATCACACTACGGGTGTTTTTTTAATAAAAAGACCAATAAAAGTTACATTTTATTCTCTTTATACAGTGGAATTATATGACATAAGGGGTGGGTCGTGCAGTTATCAAAGGTCGCTCTTCTTTGTTCTTTTGTTTTGATTCAGTGTATATATATATATATATATCTATATGATGAGAAGAACTTTACAAGAGAAAAGCAGATGGATTTACAATATGCAGACTCTTACCCCAGAAGGGTTAAATATACAGTCATGAAAAAGTTTGGGATCCCCTCTTAATTCTTTGGAGTTTTTTTTATCATTGGCTGAGCTTTCAAAGTAGCAACTTCATTTAATATATAACTTGCCTTATGGAAACAGTAGTATTTCAGCAGAACATTATCTGAAGAATTTGTTGATATTGGGTTGAATTCATCTGACCCTGGACTTTAACAAGGGCCTTAGTAGTCCCTGAACTAGCCACACAGCCCCTGAACTAGCCACACAGCCCCTGAACTAGCCACACAGCCCCACAGCATGATGGGACCTCCACCAAATGTGACAGTAGGTAGTAGGTGTTTTTCTTGGAATGCCGTGTTCTTCTTCAGTCTCCTCAGTCCAAAGCTCTTTGTTCCCAAATGCCTGTGTGTTGTGTAAATGATCTTTTCCATAGAACAAGCGAGTGTGTTTGTGTGAGTGCAGAAAGGGCTTCTCATCCCCCTGCCATACACATGTTCTTTGTGCAAATTGTGCTGAATTGTAGAACGATGTACAGATACACCTGCATCTGCAGCAAGATCTTCTTGCAGGTCTTTGGAGATGATCTTTGGCTTGTCTGGAACATTCTCACAATCCTCCGCATATGTCGCTCCTGGATTTTTCTTGGCCTGTCAGACCTGGGTTTTACAGCAACTGTGCCTGTGGCCTTCCATTTCCTCATTCCATTCCTTACAGTTGGAACTGACAGTTTAATAAACCTCTGAGATGCTTTTTGTAGCCTTCCCCTAAACCCTGATACTGAACAATCTTTGTTTTCAGATCTTTTGAGAGTTGCTTTGAGGATCCCATGCTGTCACTCTTCAGAGGAGAGTCAAACAGAAGCACAACTTGCAATTGGTCACCTTAAATACCTTTTCTCATGATTGGAAAGACCTGCCTATGAAGTTCAAGGCTTAACCAGCTAATCCAACCAATTTGGTGTTGCCAGTAATCAGTATTGAGCAGTTAAACATGCATTCAAATTAGCAAAATTACAAGGGTACCCACATTTTTGCACAGCCAGTTTTTCACATTTGATTTAATTTCATCCAACTGAATACTGCTTCACTAAAAATCTTTGCTCAGAAAATACCCCAGTACTCCTGCAAATTAGGATTTGGTTTGTTATTTGGCCAAATCTTTCACAAATCATTCGGGGGTTTGGCCGAACCCAAAGTAGTGGATTTGGTGCATCCCTAGTTGGGAGGGTAAATTGAACCCTAGCAACCGACAGCTGCTGTGATTCCAAAAAGCTAAATAATACAAAGGCCACAGAAGTTGCCTCAGAAAATCCTTGTCTACGTTGAACTAAAATTTAGTTTAATAGACCATTGAGATGTTTCAGTGGTAACTGCCACCTGCTTTGCCACCTCAATAACATTTTGTGGAAACCAGGTACCCCATTAAAGGCAATTGTCACAGCCAGAGCGCTGCCATTTGAAACAACTTAATAATATTTGTGAGTAACACTGACTACCACCTTAACTTGACCTTCACACCAACACCCAGAGCAGTAGGTAGGTAGCCCTCTGCCTCAAACTCAAAGATAACGGGGAACTACCAGAAAAAAACACTTTTCATTTACGCTCCTGATCAAGGAAAGAAGAACATCAAGCAATCATGTCCTCCAATTCTAAACCTGCACAGAAAGGGACAGAAGCATATAGTGAGGAGTCATTTGATCATTTCAGAAAACTGCTTGAGGCCTACTTCCCTGAGCTCTACTATTGGCTTCCCTCCTGCCAGTCCATTGTCCTGTGCGGCAGACTAAAGGAATACACTGACTGGCAGCAGAAAATACTTCAGGCACCACATTTGAAGACGCTTGAAGGCTCATTTAGCACCACGAGTGCTGAGAGCAATCCCATTTCCCCCACAATTCCTGCAGTGCTGCAAATTGGACAATATTTTTGAAGTGCAGTTGTGGTTGGAGGGTGTGTGTGAGGGTAGGCACGGGGGCAGGTGCCAGAGAGGGTTCATTGGAACGGTCCCCATAGTTGGTCATGTGATGGCAGGGAGTGATGCATGCTAGTGAGTGGCTAGTGAGTGGCTAGTGAGTGGCTAGTACATGCAGCACGGTGGCGCACACACATGTATGAGTGAAAGTTATCCCCATGGGCACAGCCAGTTGTTGTGGGTTTCCAGTGCTACAGTACAATGATGTGCCACGTTCCTTTTCCCTACAGATGGCCTCCTGGAAGAAGCACCTGGCACAAGCCCATATTGAATTAAATAAATGACTTGTGTTGATATTAATGGAAGGTATTTTTCTTGCCCTTACAGTTTCCCTAGACCTTTCATTAGCTAAAAGCTTATCCCCTTGTGGAGGCCAAACCAGCTGCTGTGCTGAGCCGCCAGTGCAAGAGACTCCGAGAGGAAAGGTAATTTCAGCACAATGACTATGTGCTACTTTACTCCTGACTGGGACTTCATTGCACATTTCCCACCCTCCCACTCCAGCACCGACCCAATGGCACCCCAACATGGGCAGCCCCCACAGCAGGAGGAATCACGTAGGCACCAACCCTACAGGTCACTTCACTACGACACAAGCCAACGAGCAGGAACTCTGATTAGAAAAGAGAATGGCACCTTTATTCTGTGTTCAAACAGAGGAATAATCAACATTTTAGCACATCATGTTGTTTTCTTCTATCCATTATCCTCATTGTCCATTGCTGGAGCCAACCGCTTCCTCTGCCAGATAATCACTGGAGTAGAACCACTTTCTCTGGGTTAATTAGCACTGAGGGGCAGATTTATCAACCGTCGAATTTCGAGTTTGTGGGAGTTATTTAAAACTCCCATAAACTTCCATGAACTTGAAATTTGACCAATCGAAATTTATTTTAAAAAAAATAGAAATTTTTAAAATTCGGGTGAATAGGATCGACCCGAAAATTCGAATAAAATTCAATTCAAGTTTTTTCAGTGACAAAAACTCAAATGTCAGGAAGACTGCAAACAACTCCAAATTGATCCCAATTCGGCAGGTTTAAGCTGGCGAATAGTCGAATTCGAGTTCTTAAAGGGCCAGTGTATGATAAATTTCAAAAATCGAATTAGAATTTTTTTTAAAAAAAACTCGATCGAATTTTAACAATTTGACAGTTGTGGCCATAAAAAACTCGAAAATTCGACTCTTGATAAATAAGTGTGGAACAGGCTCAAGTATCCAGAAATAACCAGATTCTTGTCATTGGGCCCAAATTTAGTGGGAGATAAAAGGGTCATTGATCACTTCAGTAAGAAAGTCACCCGGGTTGCCACGCTGGCCAGTTAACTTAGATACAACTGTCCATCAAGTGAATCCTAACAATGATCTGGAGGAAGGAGAAATGCCCATGTGATGCTCTAAGAAATAAAACACATACATATGTCTCTAGTTTGAATACAGATATGTGGAGGTTTGGAAGAAACACAATAATCTAATTATCCCAATACTATACCAATTCCCAAAATATCCACATAATTCCTGCACAAGTGGCTGGTCATTTCCATATAGAAACCCCTTCATTATCCTTCTTCTTGTGCTCCATGTGCCATAATGACACCCAATAAGAACCCACTCACCTCTTCCCACTGGGCCACAAAACTGAATTGTTAACCTCTTCTTTGCCTGTGTCCCTACTATGGGGGTCTCACATTGGGTTTCATACAGTTGCCATGCCTTGGGGTGTAAGTGAATGGCTTAAGAGTTAATATAAGTGTTTCACATACGTCACCTTGCGTTGGATTCCTGTATATATGTATATTTTTATTTGTATAGCGCTCCTTGAGTTCAAGGCTTTGTACAGCAAAACAATAAATTAGTAGTAATAAATACGGGATCACTGCATTGATAAGTAACAATAAGTGCATTAGAAATACATAAATATGGGGGGGTTGTGGATGCACACCTGAGGCCAATTTCAAAAAGTATAAAGCCCTGTCTAAGTAATTCAAGTAAATATACAAGTGCATGTAATTTTGAAACAGGGTTTTTTTTGTTACAAAGTTATGATCATAATATTGATAAACCACCATACCACGTCAAGGTAAAACCCCACATGGTGGTCCCTAACTTATTAACCTCTAATCATAGTAAAAAAGGTATATTACCTCTCTGTAGTAACAATTCTTTATGTAACATCTCCTGTGCTTTGGTTTCAAACTGTGGGCTAAATCCTCCCCCGCCAACTGCTGAGCGGCTTTTAAGAGGGAGGGACTGCCTTAACCAACGGCCATTTTAGAAAAGTAGAAGTCAGGTGTTGTAATTAAAGACAAAGTAGAGTGATATGTGCAGTTGCACAATAGTGTGTATACATGTGTAAGTGAAATGTGAAGGTGTGTATGGTAGTGGTAAGGGAAAGTGTATGTGTATTTGGGAGTATGTATGTAAGTAAGCATAGAATGAAAGAGTGTAAAGAAGAACTAAATGAATGACACAATAAGTGTGTGTGTACATAGAGAAGTGTCTAATGGGACGTTGGTTTTTTCACGGCTAGATCCTCCCATGCCGCCAGCATTTATGGCTTTTAAGAGAGAGCGATTGCACAAACCAAAGCACAAGTGAGGGGGACCACCAAAAATATAAAGGGGTGGGTATGAGGGTGCAATAACCACATGAGCTTAGAAATACAATTCACATAAATATAAAATATAATTACACTACAGTTCCTATCTGATCCCCATTGTAAGCAGCAGTCCTGTCCTGCTTTATGGCAGCTGAGATTCTAGCTATCTGTATAACAGAACATTCTGTCCCAGTGGCTGCACAGATCCTATCTGATCCCCATTGTAAGCAGCAGTCCTGTCCTGCTTTATGGCAGCTGAGATTCTAGCTATCTGTATAACAGAACATTCTGTCCCAGTGGCTGCACAGATCCTATCTGATCCCCCTTGTAAGCAGCAGTCCTGTCCTGCTTTATGGCAGCTGAGATTCTAGCTATCTGTATAACAGAACATTCTGTCCCAGTGGCTGCACAGATCCTGTCTGATCCCCATTGTAAGCAGCAGTCCTGTCCTGCTTTATGGCAGCTGAGATTCTAGCTATCTGTATAACAGAACATTCTGTCCCAGTGGCTGCACAGATCCTGTCTGATCCCCATTGTAAGCAGCAGTCCTGTCCTGCTTTATGGCAGCTGAGATTCTATCTGTATAACAGAACATTCTGTCCCAGTGGCTGCACAGATCCTATCTGATCCCCATTGTAAGCAACAGTCCTGTCCTGCTTTATGGCAGCTGAGATTCTATCTGTATAACAGAACATTCTGTCCCAGTGGCTGCACAGATCCTGTCTGATCCCCATTGTAAGCAGCAGTCCTGTCCTGCTTTATGGCAGCTGAGATTCTATCTGTATAACAGAACATTCTGTCCCAGTGGCTGCACAGATCCTATCTGATCCCCATTGTAAGCAGCAGTCCTGTCCTGCTTTATGGCAGCTGAGATTCTAGCTATCTGTATAACAGAACATTCTGTCCCAGTGGCTGCACAGATCCTATCTGATCCCCATTGTAAGCAGCAGTCCTGTCCTGCTTTATGGCAGCTGAGATTCTAGCTATCTGTATAACAGAACATTCTGTCCCAGTGGCTGCACAGATCCTATCTGATCCCCATTGTAAGCAGCAGTCCTGTCCTGCTTTATGGCAGCTGAGATTCTAGCTATCTGTATAACAGAACATTCTGTCCCAGTGGCTGCACAGATCCTATCTGATCCCCATTGTAAGCAGCAGTCCTGTCCTGCTTTATGGCAGCTGAGATTCTAGCTATCTGTATAACAGAACATTCTGTCCCAGTGGCTGCACAGATCCTATCTGATCCCCATTGTAAGCAGCAGTCCTGTCCTGCTTTATGGCAGCTGAGATTCTAGCTATCTGTATAACAGAGCATTCTGTCCCAGTGGCTGCACAGATCCTATCTGATCCCCATTGTAAGCAGCAGTCCTGTCCTGCTTTATGGCAGCTGAGATTCTAGCTATCTGTATAACAGAACATTCTGTCCCAGTGGCTGCACAGATCCTATCTGATCCCCATTGTAAGCAGCAGTTCTGTCCTGCTTTATGGCAGCTGAGATTCTAGCTATCTGTATAAAACAGGAATGGGTCAGAGTAGATTGGGAACTTATATAAATCCTATTGTTTGTACCATTACAAGATTAGTTACTATATTGCTCCCCACTGTTAGAAATGAGGTACGTTACATTTTTACAGAGCTGTGCAGGACTAATTAGCAATGTTCAAAATGATATTTTGGCAGGACAGAATCTCCTGGCAAAAAAACTGTTATTTATTTTCTGACATTTGAAATAAGAAAAATGTGCCTAAATATTATGTAGACGATAAGAACCAAATCTCATTTATATTTTTAGCAAAGTCCGTGTGAGGGGGGATTACAGAGGGACAAGCAGAATCCAATGGCAGACAGGTAGGAGCTTGTTTATTTGATGTTTAATATAAGACATAACATTTTACATAAATAACTAACTCACTAAACGAAGAAGAAGATTGTGCGGATAGGATTTGAGATGTCATAGAGGGAAACAATGCAGCCACAGTTTTAGCTGGAGGAACGATAGGGTCATTATTTTTATAGCAAGGATCCACAGGAACGAAACTCCTAGATAACATGGGACGGCAGAAGAATGGTGCCCAAGAGCTTGAATGTACTTTAGGTTTTTGTGATCTGTAAAGATTGTTACTGGTATTGTAGAGCCTTCCAGTAGATGCCTCCATTCCTCCAGTGCCAACTTGACTGCCAGGAGTTGCCAACATCATAGTTTTGTTCTGGCTGGGAGAATTGTTTAGAAAAGAAGTTTCCCATCACTGAGTTGTGTTTAGGATAGGACTGCACCAGCACCCATATCGGAGGCGTCAACTTCAATAAAGAAGGGGAGAAGAGGATCCGGATGTTTGAGAACAGAAGCAGAAGAGATTTTTTCAATGACTCAAATACTTCCAGGGCTTGTGAGGTCTAGCAGTTAGGCTTCCCTCCTTTGCGGATGGGTAACACACTGGGGAGACATGGGGTCGGTGGGTAACACACTGGGGAGACATGGGGTCGGTGGGTAACACACTGGAGAGACGGGGGTCGGTGGGTAACACACTGGGGAGACGGGGGTCGGTAGGTAACACACTGGAGAGACGGGGGTCGGTGGGTAACACACTGGGGAGACGGGGGTCGGTGGGTAACACACTGGGGAGACGGGCGTCGGTGGGTAACACACTGGGGAGACGGGGGTCGGTAGGTAACACACTGGAGAGACGGGGGTCGGTGGGTAACACACTGGGGAGACGGGGGTCGGTGGGTAACACACGGGAGACGGGCGTCGGTGGGTAACACACTGGGGGAGACAGGGGTCGGTGGGTAACACACTGGGGGAGACAGGGGTCGTGGGTAACACACTGGGGGAGACGGGTCGGTGCGTAACACACTGGGAGAGGTTGAAGTGACACAAAGTATATATTACTCATACAGAAGCAGTTTCTTTTTTCCCTGAAATAATTTGTATCTTGTCCTGGATCGTAACTGAGCTGCATTTATTCATATTGGGTTTATTTCATGTTTAAACATTATTTGTTATTTATCCCACACTGTGAGCAGTAAGTTATTAGTGTATCATTGTGTCACACAGTGGGAGCAGTGAGTTATAATTGTGTATCATTTTGTCACACAGTGGGAGCAGTGAGTTATAATTGTGTATCATTTTGTGTCACACAGTGGGAGCAGTGAGTTATAATTGTGTATCATTGTGTCACACAGTGGGAGCAGTGAGTTATTATTGTGTATCATTTTGTCACACAGTGGGAGCAGTGAGTTATTATTGTGTATCATTTTGTCACACAGTGGGAGCAGTGAGTTATTATTGTGTATCATTTTGTCACACAGTGGGAGCAGTGAGTTATAATTGTGTATCATTGTGTCACACAGTGGGAGCAGTGAGTTATAATTGTGTATCATTGTGTCACACAGTGGGAGCAGTGAGTTATAATTGTGTATCATTGTGTCACACAGTGGGAGCAGTGAGTTATAATTGTGTATCATTGTGTCACACAGTGGGAGCAGTGAGTTATAATTGTGTATCATTTTGTCACACAGTGGGAGCAGTGAGTTATAATTGTGTATCATTTTGTCACACAGTGGGAGCAGTGAGTTATTATTGTGTATCATTTTGTCACACAGTGGGAGCAGTGAGTTATAATTGTGTATCATTGTGTCACACAGTGGGAGCAGTGAGTTATAATTCTGTATCATTTTGTCACACAGTGGGAGCAGTGAGTTATTATTGTGTATCATTGTGTCACACAGTGGGAGCAGTGAGTTATTATTGTGTATCATTGTGTCACACAGTGGGAGCAGTGAGTTATTATTGTGTATCATTTTGTGTCACACAGTGGGAGCAGTGAGTTATTATTGTGTATCATTGTGTCACACAGTGGGAGCAGTGAGTTATTATTAGTGTATCATTGTGTCACACAGTGGGAGCAGTGAGTTATTATTGTGTATCATTTTGTGTCACACAGTGGGAGCAGTGAGTTATAATTGTGTATCATTGTGTCACACAGTGGGAGCAGTGAGTTATTATTGTGTATCATTTTGTCACACAGTGGGAGCAGTGAGTTATTATTGTGTATCATTTTGTCACACAGTGGGAGCAGTGAGTTATTATTGTGTATCATTTTGTCACACAGTGGGAGCAGTGAGTTATAATTGTGTATCATTGTGTCACACAGTGGGAGCAGTGAGTTATAATTGTGTATCATTGTGTCACACAGTGGGAGCAGTGAGTTATAATTGTGTATCATTGTGTCACACAGTGGGAGCAGTGAGTTATAATTGTGTATCATTGTGTCACACAGTGGGAGCAGTGAGTTATAATTGTGTATCATTTTGTCACACAGTGGGAGCAGTGAGTTATAATTGTGTATCATTGTGTCACACAGTGGGAGCAGTGAGTTATAATTGTGTATCATTGTGTCACACAGTGGGAGCAGTGAGTTATAATTGTGTATCATTGTGTCACACAGTGGGAGCAGTGAGTTATAATTGTGTATCATTGTGTCACACAGTGGGAGCAGTGAGTTATAATTGTGTATCATTTTGTCACACAGTGGGAGCAGTGAGTTATAATTGTGTATCATTTTGTCACACAGTGGGAGCAGTGAGTTATTATTGTGTATCATTTTGTCACACAGTGGGAGCAGTGAGTTATAATTGTGTATCATTGTGTCACACAGTGGGAGCAGTGAGTTATAATTCTGTATCATTTTGTCACACAGTGGGAGCAGTGAGTTATTATTGTGTATCATTGTGTCACACAGTGGGAGCAGTGAGTTATTATTGTGTATCATTGTGTCACACAGTGGGAGCAGTGAGTTATTATTGTGTATCATTTTGTGTCACACAGTGGGAGCAGTGAGTTATTATTGTGTATCATTGTGTCACACAGTGGGAGCAGTGAGTTATTATTAGTGTATCATTGTGTCACACAGTGGGAGCAGTGAGTTATTATTGTGTATCATTTTGTGTCACACAGTGGGAGCAGTGAGTTATAATTGTGTATCATTGTGTCACACAGTGGGAGCAGTGAGTTATTATTGTGTATCATTTTGTCACACAGTGGGAGCAGTGAGTTATTATTGTGTATCATTTTGTCACACAGTGGGAGCAGTGAGTTATTATTGTGTATCATTTTGTCACACAGTGGGAGCAGTGAGTTATAATTGTGTATCATTGTGTCACACAGTGGGAGCAGTGAGTTATAATTGTGTATCATTGTGTCACACAGTGGGAGCAGTGAGTTATAATTGTGTATCATTGTGTCACACAGTGGGAGCAGTGAGTTATAATTGTGTATCATTTTGTCACACAGTGGGAGCAGTGAGTTATAATTGTGTATCATTTTGTCACACAGTGGGAGCAGTGAGTTATTATTGTGTATCATTTTGTCACACAGTGGGAGCAGTGAGTTATAATTGTGTATCATTGTGTCACACAGTGGGAGCAGTGAGTTATAATTGTGTATCATTTTGTCACACAGTGGGAGCAGTGAGTTATAATTGTGTATCATTTTGTCACACAGTGGGAGCAGTGAGTTATTATTGTGTATCATTGTGTCACACAGTGGGACCACTGATGAACGGGAAGACTCCATTGCGTTGGCTGAGAGTGAGACCTGTCCCTGTTTGTCTCTATATGATCTAGACAAGGATTTAATTCCACATCTCTCGGTGCTGATCCAACAGGCAGTGAATCAGCCCAAAGGTCTTGTTGGGGAGGCCAAGAACAAGTGGGAACCCCGACATTCACAATTGTGTAGCACAGAAGACGGTTATTTTGAAATGGGAGCGGATACAGAAAATGAAACCTCCGATGGAAATTGTGTGGATTCAGCAAGTTGCCGCATCATTGAGGTTGTGTGGGGCGTCTGCTTTCACAGTCGGGGTGCAGTTCTACTGCGACATTTTGCTTCTTGCCTTGTGCTCACAGACACCTCCATGGCCTGCTTTGAAATTGCTCATAACACCATGACCCCCATTCCCCCCGCACACAATTTATTGAAGTTGCTTCTATATTTTTCTTACAGTGACATTACACAATTTCATTTCCCACTTCCAGACATTTGTTTAAATCTGACTTTGGGAGACGGGGAAGACCGTGTTCTGGTTCTGTCGGACTTGCAGAACTTACAGCAGCTCCACGCTTGTCTGAGAGCCCAGTGCCCCCCAATGGAAACCTCTCCCAAGCTCATTCTCCATTCTGAGCACAAGAGCTTGCAGGATTTCCTTCTCTCTCATTCCCACGTTCAGCAAAGTCTATTGAAAGACAGTGAAGTGAGGGGATGTTTCCCAGCGTTTATGTTTCACAGCGAGGAGCAACCTGCCAATGAATTCACCCAACTAGAGCTACCGCTTGTCTCGTGGCCTCCAGCCTCCTCATGTTCTGCTCTTCTCTCCTCCTCCGTATCTACAGCAGGAGGGCTAGAGATGCTTCCCAGTTGGCTACTCCTTACTGACCAATGCTTGATCCTCATTACAACTGACATTGGTGGAATAACAGGTCAACAACTGGAAGAATCCACAAGGAACGCTGTGAGGATGGAGGCCATTCCTCTGGCTTCTGTTGTTCTAGAGTTGGACACTTGCCCTGCTGAGAAGAAACCATCACTGCCTGATGGGCACACCGTCCCTTTAATAGTGGGCTACAGGGCAGTCCAAGCTTTTTTTGTTTTACCTCAAAATAAATTCCAGTTCTTAATGTTGTTCAACCAGTTGAGAAAATCACTGCAGGATGGAAAGAACTTGGTTTTGTGCAAATCCTTAAAAAGTCTGGACAATCCAGAGAGCTCCCTGCTTGGTGCCAGCACAATGCCAAAGCACACACTAAGGTAAGCATTTCACTAGCCAATAGACTTATTTTGATAGCCAATAGACCTCTATCACTAGCCAATAGACCTCTATCACTAGCCAATAGACCTCTATCGCTAGCCAATAGATCTCTATCACTAGCCAATAGACCTCTATCACTAGCCAATAGACCTCTATCACTAGCCAATAGACCCATTTCACTAGACAGTAGACCCATTTCACTAGACAGTAGACTTATTTCACTAGACAGTAGACTTATTTCACTAGCCAATAGACTTATTTCACTAGCCAATAGATGGGAAGTGATGGGTGAATAATCCAGGAGTAGCTCAGTGAGACACAGGGGCTTAGTCGCACACACTGGGGCAATCATTTCAAGGCTAAAATATTTAACCTTTGGCCAGCACTGAGATCAGCTGACAGGGTGGGAGCTACAATGTGGGGCTGGTCATTGCTCCGCTATAAACTGTAGCAAAATAGTTGTGCTCACCACTAACCCTAACCAATTATAATCCATTAGGCGGGGGTGCAATGAGGCGGAGACCACACAATTCATATACAGAAATACAAGATTATCTTGTAAAGTGTTAAGCTAAGTGTTTTAAAGGAAAGACAATATAACGTAGTGTTGTGCTGCGCTGGTACAACTGGTGTCTTTGTTTCAGAAAAACTACTATAGTTTATATAAACAAGCTGCTATGTAGCCACGGGGGTAGCCATTCAAGCACAGGATACACAGTAGATAACAGATAAGTACTACTATAGTTTATATAAACAAGCTGCTGTGTAGCCATGGGGGCAGCCATTCAAGCACAGGATACACAGTAGATAACAGATAAGTACTACTATAGTTTATATAAACAAGCTGCTGTGTAGGCATGGGGGCAGCCATTCAAGCACAGGATACACAGTAGATAACAGATAAGTACTACTATAGTTTATATAAACAAGCTGCTGTGTAGCCATGGGGCAGCCATTCAAGCACAGGATACACAGTAGATAACAGATAAGTACTACTATAGTTTATATAAAGAGGCTGCTGTGTAGCACTGGGGGCAGCCATTCAAGCACAGGATACACAGTAGATAACAGATAAGTACTACTATAGTTTATATAAACAAGCTGCTGTGTAGCCATGGGGGCAGCCATTCAAGCACAGGATACACAGTAGATAACAGAGAAGTACTACTATAGTTTATATAAACAAGCTGCTGTGTAGCCATGGGGGCAGCCATTCAAGCACAGGATACACAGTAGATAACAGATAAGTACTACTATAGTTTATATAAACAATCTGCTGTGTAGCCATGGGGGCAGCCATTCAAGCACAGGATACACAGTAGATAACAGAGAAGTACTACTATAGTTTATATAAACAAGCTGCTGTGTAGCCATGGGGGCAGCCATTCAAGCACAGGATACACAGTAGATAACAGATAAGTACTACTATAGTTTATATAAACAAGCTGCTGTGTAGCCATGGGGGCAGCCATTCAAGCACAGGATACACAGTAGATAACAGATAAGTACTAGTATAGTTTATATAAACAAGCTGCTGTGTAGCCATGGGGGCAGCCATTCAAGCACAGGATACACAGTAGATAACAGATAAGTACTACTATAGTTTATATAAACAAGCTGCTGTGTAGCCATGGGGGCAGCCATTCAAGCACAGGATACACAGTAGATAACAGATAAGTACTAGTATAGTTTATATAAACAAGCTGCTGTGTAGCCATGGGGCAGCCATTCAAGCGCAGGATACACAGTAGATAACAGATTGGGCCCCAATATTCTTTACAACTGATCTCATTTGCATTTTTGCAGCCCCGTCAGACCTCACAGGGCGGCGCCATCTTTGTACCCGTCGGAAAGTCTCATTCACAGTTTATCTGAGGAAAACCACATTCCCTTCTACCTGCCGGCATTGGACTCGCTGCACTTCATTGCTGAACTGAAGGGAGCGGCGCTGGTGGAACTGTTCCGCAGCTCTATTGCCCAGGTAACTGACACCATAAACTGTCAGCTGCGCTCATTCAACTGCCATTCAACTGCTTCCAACTAATCCAAGGCATGTGCCCTTCATATTGTGTTGCTTGTTAATGGTTTTTGGTGCCTCCTGTGTATGTGTCCCAATTTGCTACACTTAAACAACTCAATCCCTTAAAGGGAAAGGATACTCATTTGTTCTTCTGCAAGAAAACCTTGAAGATCATTTCCAGCTTTATGTTGCTCTTCATGTTCTAACTCTGGGTTTATAAAATAAGTCTTCAGTTGGCGGTTGTGTTAAAACTCTGTCATATAGCTCCTCCCACACCAGTAACTGTCCATTCACTGATAAACAAGTCACCATCCATATTGCTTACATCATCCCCCTTATTACTGGTGTCTAAGAAATGAGTTCTTCCCTAAGCCAAGAACCGCCCAAGCTGAGTGCCTGCTCAAATTCCCACACTGCTTGTCTATGGGCACAGGCTGTACTCACTACTGACCCTTAAAGGAAAAGTAAAGCCTAACTAAAGAAGTACCGTATATACTCGAGTATAAGCCGAGTTTTTCAGCATCCAAAATGTGCTGAAAAAGTCTACCTCGGCTTATACTCGGGTCAGCGGGCAGTAGCCGAGATTGCAGTCACTTTTAATCATTCCTATACCAACAGTTCACTTGGGGAGAGACTGCAATATCCCACAATGCCCTCTGTTGGTTTTATGAAAGAATAACAGTGCGCCCTCTGTTGGTTATATCAAAGAATAACAGTGACTGCAATATCACACAGCGCCATCTGTTGGTTGTATCAAAGAATAACAGTGACTGCAATATCACACAGCGCCATCTGTTGGTTGTATCAAAGAATAACAGTGACTGCAATATCACACAGCGCCATCTGTTGGTTGTATCAAAGAATAACAGTGACTGCAATATCACACAGCGCCATCTGTTGGTTATATCAAAGAATAACAGTGACTGCAATATCACACAGCGCCATCTGTTGGTTATATCAAAGAATAACAGTAACTGCAATATCACACAGCGCCCTCTGTTGGTTATATGAAAGAATAACAGTAACTGCAATATCACACAGCGCCATCTGTTGGTTGAATAAAGGATTAACAGTGATGGCAATATCACATAGCACCATCTGTTGGTTATACGAAAGATCAGTGATGGTTTTATGACACACAGCACTCTCTGCACAATTCTCTGTCACCATCAACTTTGCAAAGAAGTCCGGTCGATCGCTGGGAGAGTCTCTTTGGCGGAAGGTGCGCTGCTGGGAGACAGGGCTGTAGTTGTGTCTAGGCTTATACTAGAGTCAATACGTTTTTCCAGTTTTCGTAGGTAAAATTAGGTACCTCGGCTTATACTCGGATCGGCTTATACTCGAGTATATACGGTAGGTAGAAATGTTGTACATGATGTTTTGTGCTTCTGTACCAGCCCAAGGCAACCACAGCCCTTTAGCAGTAAAGATCTGTGTCTCCAAAGATGCCCCAGTAGCTCCCCATCTTCTTTTCTGCTGATTCACTGATTCACATGCTCTGTGCTGCTGTCACTTACGGAGCTTAGGGAGCCACTCACAATATACAGTACACATAGAATAGAAATGTCCCAATATAAGGCTGATTAGTAATTAATACACATAATTACTACATGGCAGCACAGAAACCAGTGCAATTAGCATCAGAATTGAATAATCAGCAAACCTGTAGCATCAGCTTATATTACAGCCAGGGAAGCTCATTTTCAGCTGGATAATTAGTGACGAGCCCTAAGCTTAGCTTCTCAACAGCCAATCAGAGCCCACTGAGCATGTGAGTGTCACAGACACTTTCCAAGATGGTGACCCCCTGTGACAAGTTTGAAGTCCTGGATCATTGCTGCTATTGACAAGCTCAAACTTTAGCCTCGTGCAATAAGTTCACTATAGAAAATAGGACATTTTTAGCCACATTCATTTTTAGGGTTTAGTTCTCCTTTAAGGGAACCGTACAGTGTAAAAAAAACGGAGTAAATAAAACATGTCATGTTTAAAGGCTGGTGTGAGTCAATATCTAATTTAAGAACTACTTCCCCTTTACAGCTATCTGATTGGTTACCATGTGCAGCCAGCATTGTGTCACCCTAAAAACTACATCCCCTGTTAATTCCTCATATCTTCTTAGTTCATTTCTGTCCTTGGCTGCCAAACTGGTTTATCCCTAAAAAGTAAGAAACCCCTTTGCAGCTCTCTGATTGGTTTACAGTCAGTAACCAATCAGTGACTTGAAGGAGGGTCACATGGGACAGAACCATTCATTTAATTCGCACAGGTCCCATTCAAAAGCAAATGAACTGAACAGTTTTATCCCATGTGACTCCCCTTTAAGTCACTGATTATTGTTAGAAAAAATGCAGATTTGATTTAGTTTAACCCTAATTTAGATTTTATATTTCATATATATATATATATATATATATATATATATATATATATATATATATATATATATATATAATGCCAACATATTCTGCAGCACTTTACACAAGAAAACTTACAAAACCAACCACCCAAAGAGCTTGCAATCTAAAGAAGCATGTGTACATCTTTGCTTTGTGGCTCTTGCAGCATTAATGAACAATTGTTGGCCAGACTGTTGGGTTTGTGTATGTTCAGGTCAGTGGCTCATTGTTGCAGAGAGGGGTCTCTTAGCCCCCCCCTTCATTGCTAAGCACATGGGGTGTTTCCTATAAGCCCCACCCACTTTATACCTGTATTAAATATTTGTTTCCTTAAGGCTTCAGCTGGCAGTGTATTGTGGTGGGAATAAGGGCAGTGTGAGTCATGTGACTTGTGCTTACATCACAGGCTGAGGGGGAGGAGCTGAGACATCTCTCGTGGGCCTCGCTACTCTTCTATGGAAGCCCAGATGTAGAGTTGACGTCCTGCATTTTCCTTTCTACACAAGCTGTTTACTTTCTCTTGGATGATTCCCAGAAGCCCAGGAAAGAAGGTGAGTATGAAGCCCCCTCCCAGTTTAAATGACAGTTTTCTAAATGTTATAGTTCTGCTGCTCCGTGTTGATATGCTCCCTTTGCCAACAGGGCATGCTGGGAAATTTAGCAGCAGCTCCATGCTGAGATAGGATAAAGATTGAGTCGTTCTTGTGATTGTCAGCTCCCTAGTCCAGTGGCTGTATGGGTATCTGACCCCAGAGACACATGGGCAGCCTGATAATAAGACGTAGTGATAAAATAGTTGATGATAAAGGTTTAATGGAAGAGACTTCATTTGCCCCAGGGCAGCCTGGATCTTGCCCAGTGTGGGGCAACACAGGGGGCATCACGTTTCTGCTTTCACATTGTTGCTCTGGTTCTCTGGGGTTTCTGGCAGTTTTTGCCATTTTAAAACATGTTAATAATATTGGAAATGTGGCCAAATACACAGAAAGTAGGAAAAGAGGGGTTCACCTTGTGGCACTGAGAGAAAGGGGGGGCCACTAATAATGTTTGTTCAGAGGGCGATACATCAACTTCCCCGCTCTCTTCTCTGGACAAAACTTGACCAATAAGCAGAGGAATAGTCTGACTCGCATAGCGATGGGGAATCTGGACGCAGATTGATGGCTACGCCAGGCCTGTGCCTTCACAGTGGAGTCTTTCCAAGATGGTGACCCAAACCAGGCCAGTGAACCAGAGGAGCTGAACCCTGCTGTACCACCAGACTTTAACCCGGCAGCACAAGATACACAGCTTTTACTACAGGCAATTGCCGACTCCAAAGAAGCCCTGGCGGCCAATCTTGCGACTACCAGCGCAACCCTCACCTCAAAGATAGAGGAGGTGCCCATTGATCTCCCCCTACTAATGGAGGACCTGCAGAGAGTTATTGAGCGCACTATAGAGGTAGAGCGCAGGACAGGGCAATTGGAGGATGAAGTGCGCCCACTTGTGCAACAGGTTCAGCAAATACAGAGAGAACAGTTAGCTATGAAGTCCAGGCTGGATGATCTTGAAGACCAGAACCGGAGATCAAATATAAGAATCATTGGGCTGCCAGAAGGGTGTGAGGGGGCCGAAACTGAAGCCTTTATAGAAAAATGGCTACTGGAAGCACTAGGTCACTTCACCTTCTTTCAACATTTTGTAGTGGAAAGAGCATCGTATTCCCGCAAGACGTCTACCACCAGCGGCGCCTCTGCAGCCCATGATCCTGAAGCTGCTCAACTACAGGGACAGGGACACCGCGCTCCGGGCAGCCAGGGAAAAAGGAGACATTACCTTCCAAAATGCAAGAATCTCCCTTTACCCACATTTTTCACTTACAACCCAAAAGAAAAGAGGCACAATTACAGAGGCAAGACGCAGACTGAGGGGGTTGAAATACGCCGTGTTATAGCCGGCCAAGATGCGAATACTGGATGGGGAGAAAGCACTCTTCTTCGATAACCCAAAGAAATAATCCAATGGCTGGAAAACCGATCTTCCTCGACTAGAAGGCCTACTGCATAGCCTGGGTATATGGTTTGACAAACAAACTCTTCACCTTAATATATTACCCTGCTTTGAGTAAAAGGCTGAATTATGAGACTCTCTGAATTTTTGGGGAATCGCCTCCTTAGAATGATGGAACAGGTCATCCAACCTTTCAGTGACTAGAAGAGCCCCCCCCTTTCTGAGGTTGAATAATTAGGATTAAGCGCCCACAGCACCGAGGCAAAAATGGAGCTTTTGTGCAGCACTCGAAATCATTGACAAGGAACAGTAATAGTGGGTGTTGTCTGACTGAACAAATCCTCCAGGAATAGTTTCATTCAGTTGTGGGATTGATGTATCCCCTGGTTGGGTGGGAATACCGCATGAGAGACAATTTTTTGGTTGGGGATTGTAAAGTCTTTATGTTTTTTTACTGCATTATCTTACAAATGTAATGAGAGTAAGTTGCACTGCGCAAGGAGGGCCTACACCATTCAAGCCCTCCCATAGGAGACCCTCTGGCAAATTTGATGGTAGATAGAAATGACGGTAACGCAGAAAAAGATACAAACCTTATTAAAAGGTCTATTATTCTAGATCACCTAAGAAAGACGGGGACTGATATATGTATGCTCCAAGAAACGCACCTCACGGGACAAAGAATAAGAGCGCTGGGGCGGGCCTGGGTGGGCAGTCTCTACCATGCTGAATACTCACCCAACTCCAGAGGAAGGGATTGGGCCTGGGAGTGGAAGGCTTGTGAGCAGACACTAAGGGGAGATATGTCATTCTTAAATGCCAGCTATTTAACCAATGCTTGATAATTATTAATGTATATGTGCCACCCCCTTTTGACATAACCCTTCTAGATGAGATACTGCTTATTGTCGCTGACATGGGGAATCACACAACTTTCTGCCTGGGCAATTTCAATGCAACAACAGATTTGGCCATAGATAGGCTCCGGCCCCAGACCCATGACTCCTCAGTCTTCCTTGATTGGATCGTAGGGGCAGGACTCCAT
Source organism: Xenopus laevis (assembly GCF_017654675.1). Classification (NCBI taxonomy): domain Eukaryota; kingdom Metazoa; phylum Chordata; class Amphibia; order Anura; family Pipidae; genus Xenopus; species Xenopus laevis. The sequence continues at coordinate 132,687,920 of NC_054378.1, forward strand.
GACACATGGAGATGCAAACATCCCACTAACAGGCAATACTCCTGCTATACAACAGCAACATCTGCCCTAGTAAACCAGGAGGTTCTCCGCCTCATCAGCCATTTATCTGCCATGGGTGTGCTCTGACCATGCACCCCTACATTTGTCCCTAGCCTTCCCTGGCCCAAAACAAGCAAACCGTTGGTGCTTAGCCCCCAAGTGGGTTCATAATCCTAGCATTCATGAGAGCTTTCACCCCCAGCTAGTAGAATTCTGGGAGATAAACACAGGCACTGCTGTGGAAGCAATAGTGTGGGACACGTGTAAAGCAGAGGTACCTACATTTCATTAATCAAGAGGGAGCAGATAAAGACAGAGGAGAGTCTGGACTGGGCCAGACATGACCTACAGCAGCGGAGAACTGCTTGGCCCAAAGCGACTGCCAACTGTATAAGCAGAGATCCATTGACCTTCCTTCTAACGGACCAACATTTTTTTTTTTTTTTAAATCTCTTTTATTTTTCAAAAACAGATGCATAGACAGAGAATAATGCAAACATCATTTTCAGTACAAAATATTTCAACTGGTTTACATTAGTACAACTTCATCTAGTATAACATATATCAAGGTACAGTTTCAATCAAGATTGTAGAAACACATTCCATGGGGCCCAAATTTGTGTGTGTTTCTCCACCCTGTCTGCTAATAAAGCCGTTAAATACAACACATTCTGCGTCTGGGTAATTCTTGCAAGTACAGCATGAACATCTATAGTATTCTGCAGCCAATGTCTCGCTAAATTGGTTCGTGCGGCAGCTAAGATTTGCGCCATCAAGGTATTCTGGAGCTTCGTGAGGACTTTGGATGGGCAGTCTAAAAGAGTCGTAGTGGCCTCAGGGACTATAGGTGTATGAAATACTCGCTCAAGTAAGTTATAAACCTCTGCCCAATATTGCTTAGCCACAGGACATGTCCACCAGATATGTAGGTAATCCCCAACTGCTGTACAGCCCCTGAAGCAAGAATTGGGAGGGGAAGGGTCAAAGCGATGTTTCCTTGCTGGTGTGAGGTGCCAACGCATCAGCACTTTATATGTAGATTCTCTAATGGCAGTATTAGGGGATATTTTGGAAATAGAGTTCCAGATGAGTGACCAGTTCCAGATGAGTGACCATTCTTGCTGAGATATAGAACGCCCCAAATCTTTCTCCCAATCTAGCATATATTTAAGGGGCTTTTCCACATCAGCGGAGACTAAATATTTATATAGCAAAGAAACAGTACCTTTCTGTTTCCCAGCCCGTTGAGAACAGGTTTCCAACAGAGTTGGAGGTCTAGACTCGAAGGATGGGTCAATAGAATGAAGGAAGTGCAGTAGCTGCGAATATCTATAGGTTTCGCCCTCTGGCAAAGATTTTACAAATTGTAAATACTGAAATGATTTAATACCTATAGTCAATAACATATCTTGTATTCTATTGATGCCATTTACTTTCCACCATTGAAACGCCGGAGTAGCGTAGCTAGGGAGAAAAAGCGGGTTATTATGTAATGGAGTGAGAATACTATGAGATCCGGCCGGTTGGAATTTCCCTTGACTGTCATGCCATATCTTAATGGTATGTTTCAGCACTGAGCTTATTACGGGGACAGACTTAAGTTGTGTCTTATCTGCCCATAAATAGAATGACAGGTCCGTGGGATGTGCTAAAAGTGTCTCCAACTGGACCCATCTGTTCTCATGAGGTGGTAGATGCCATTGTGTGGTCTGGGAGATCCTCGCAGCCTTATAATAGAGCAACAAATTAGGTAAGCCCAGGCCGCCTTGTAGTGGAGGCCTGTACATAGTCCTCTTGTTTATACGTGGTGGTTTGTGGGCCCAAATGAATTTGTTAATTTTAGTTTGAAGGTAATTAATATCCTTTATCTTAATCGCCACTGGCAATGCGCGAAACCGATACAAAATTCTGGGTACTAAAGTCATTTTCACTGAGTGGATTCTCCCAAACCACGATATAGCGTATCGAGACCACTCTTCAAGGTCTTTAGTTAATTTCTTAATTAGGTTGGGATAATTACATTTGTAGAGTGACGTATATACCGGCGTAATATTAACCCCTAAGTACTCAATGAAGGAATGTCTCCAGATAAATGGGAAGTTGAGTTCCAACAGTTTAATTACATGTTTAGGGGTATTTAAAGGTAACGCCTGGGATTTAGAAATGTTCACTTGCAAACCTGATACACAAGAGAATTTGTCCAGTAATAGAAATAAATTGGGTAGAGAAGTTTGGGGTTTGGTAATCGTAAGACATATATCATCCGCATAGAGGCTAACTTTAAATTCTGTATTTTTAATTCTAATACCCCCAATATTTTGGTCCTGCCTAATAAACTGGGCTAGCGGCTCTACTGCTAGAGCAAATATCAATGGGGAAAGGGGACAACCCTGGCCTGTACCTCGCAGGATTGGAAAAGTGGAAGAAAGGAGTCCCATACACTTAATTTTAGCTGTGGGAGTGGAATAGAGAACCCTGATCAAGTTAATAAAGTTACCTTTAATGCTGAATAGTTGAAAGACATGAAAGATGTGTGACCAATGTACCGAATTAAAAGCTTTTTTCAGATCCAGTAGTAAGATTATGCTTTGTAAAGCTTGGGAGTTAGCATAATCTATTGTGCTAATGAGTCTCCTAATGTTGTCTGGGGTCTGTCTCTGCAAAATAAAACCAGACTGATCCGGGTGAACCAGTTTTGGCATGTAATTCTTCAGACGATTAGCCATCACCTTAGCCAATAATCGCATATCGACATTGATTATGGAAATGGGCCTATAATTTTGCGGATCTGTATGGTCTTTATTAGGTTTGGGCAATAAACAAATCGTAGCTTCTAACATATCGGATGGAATAGAGTGGCCTTCCAGTATTTCATTGAAGACTGCAGTCAGGTGGGGTACAAGTAACGAAGCAAATTGTTTATAATACATTAGAGGAAACCCATCAGGTCCTGGGCTTGATTTAGATTTCATGTGTTTGATAGCCCACTCCACCTCATCTGACGTAATCTCTGCATTCAAAGCGTCTAAGTCCTGTTGATTCAATGTAGGGAGATCCAACTTGCCCAAAAATGTTTCCGAGTCAATTTTATGCTGTCCACAACCCTGTGCTTCACCATATAAGTTACTATAAAAGTCACGGAATTTTTGCAAAATCTCCTGAGGGATAGAAGATAGTCGACCCTGACTATTACGCAATGCTGTAATTCTCGGCAGTTGCGAATAATTATTCAATTTTCTAGCCAGCAATGTGTCGGGTTTATCCCTATAAATAAAAATTCTTTGTTTAGTCCATCTAATAGATTTGTCAGCCTCCTCCATCAGATGTTTAGTAAGGACCGATTGGGTAGCTTGTAACTTTTTAGTGACATACGGGGTAGGGTTCCGTTTATTCAGACCTTCTAATCGATGTAACTCGGCCGTAAGCTCAGTGACAGTTTCCAGTTTGTTATTAACAGAAGGGCAGCCTGGTGTTATAGGGGAGACAAGAGTGGCAAACTAGTGGCCAAAGATCTACAGCACATACCAATTATACCCTGATTGGTCCTGCACTCCGGGGAGGAAATACAAAACCCACAGGAAATAGCAAATGCATTTGGGGACTACTATAGTTGTGTTTGATGGGCCACACTGAACCTCTTAAGCTGGCCATAGACTCAATGATCCGCTCGTTTGGCGACATTGCCAAACGAGCGGATCTTTCCCTGATATGCCACTAACTGCATGGCTATATCGGGAGTAATTCGAACGTTCGAATTACGATGCGCCAAGGGGCTCCGACGGGTCGGTCGGTTAAAAATCAAACCTTCCCAATCGATATCGTGGCCGGATATTGATCGGGAAGACCCGTCGGAAGCCCCCATACACGGGCAGATAAGCTGTCAAATTGGTCCAAATGACTGATATCTGCAGCTTTATCTGCCCGTGTATGGCCACCATTACTCTTCCCCCGTGCCAGAGATTGTTCTACCGTCTAATGCTACAGTAGATTATGCTAAAAAAGGAATATTACTGACATGGAAAGACTCTGGGCCCCCCACACTGAACCAGTGGAAACAGTAAATGAAATACTCCCCTTGCAGAAAGTGATATATTAGGCAAATTCCAGGCAATATGGGGTCTGTGGCTTGAGACGCAACTGAGTCACAATAACATCGATGTCTATTTATATTGGTTGGTCGTAAGGAAATTCCCTGTCAGTAGTTCATTGTAAGTACAAGAAAATGCAGCGAGTTGTAAGACAATTCTTTATTTATTTATTTAATTTATTTAAAAAGAATTCTTTTTCATGTTAATTGTTTTGTATTCTCACAAAATAGTCAATAAAAACAAGTTATAAAAAAAAAAAATAATGTTTGTTGTAGGCCCGTCTATAATGGGGGATCATCCCAAGTCTGTGGGGGGGGAGGCAATTCTGTGTCTGTATTGAGGAAGTGATAACACAAGGGGCATTACAGACAGTTATATGTTTGGAGGGGTTTGGGCTACACTGGGCTCAATTAGTAATTAGTAATGGGCTCAATTAGTAACTCATGTCTGTTGTATCTGCTTTTATTTTCATAGATTTTTGGAGCAAAAGGCCTGAGTGCGGCTCATTTCTTATTTCCTTCTGTTTGGCCATTCCACTCAGCCACTTCCACTCTGTCAATATTGGACTGTTTGATCAGTATTTCAGGATCACAGGTACTGACGTTACACCTGTGTCTGTGTGTCTGTGTGTGTGAGTGCTGTTCTAATGAATCCTATGTGAATCCAGACTATGTAGTATCATTATCATAATTTTTTTTTGTAGCGTCAGCCAATCACATTTATTTATAACAGAGACAATCATTAAACAGACAAGAGTTCAGAATAAGAACAGGAACAAAGGACTCTGTGCACAAGAGCTTACAATTAAAATGAATATTTATACTTAATTACAATACTTGTTCTCCCTGTGGGCACATGGTAACATTGTACATCATTGTGTGTTTAATAATTATACACTGATACATCAGCAGCTTTTATTTTGTCTTCTGCAGGTTCTTGTCCCAGCCAAGTTGTGACGTGTCTCACTAGAGACAGTTATTGTACCCACTCGTTCATCCAGCAGCTCATGTCTGTCCTCTCCCAACTCACTCGCACTCCCTCCCCCGAACCAACGGAGAAGGATTTCTATTCAGAGTTTGGCAAAAAGAACACAGGTAACATCATCTGCCATTGATTAATAGCCCCTGCCTCCTTGTACTTACAGTGTGGCAACTACTATAGTATCTGCCATTACTCCTCCTGGTAACAACCTCGCACACCACAAGCTTCAAGAGTAACACCAAAAGATGCAAGTGATATAAAGTAAAGACAATATAATGTAGAGTTGTGCTGCACTGGTACAACTATGTGTTTGCTTCAGAAACTCTACTATAGTTTATATAAACAAGCTGCTGTGTAGCCATGGGGGCAGCCATTCAAGCACAGAATACACAGTAGATAACAGATAAGTACTACTATAGTTTATATAAACAAGCTGCTGTGTAGCCATGGGGGCAGCCATTCAAGCACAGGATACACAGTAGATAACAGATAAGTACTACTATAGTTTATATAAACAAGCTGCTGTGTAGCCATGGGGGCAGCCATTCAAGCACAGGATACACAGTAGATAACAGATAAGTACTACTATAGTTTATAGAAACAAGTTGCTGTGTAGCCATGGGGGCGGCCATTTTTGACCAGTTGAGGGTGTCTGACAGGGAAATGGATCCATGACTTGCCCTTCATTTGTTCTCTATTTTCTTACAGGGAAGATGGAAAACTATGAATTGGTTCATTCCAGCAGAGTAAAGTTTGTTTACCCAAATGATGAAGAAATTGGAGACCTGACTTTCATTGTCTCGGAAAAAATGGATCCTTCAAGCTCAATTCAGTCTCTAAACATTTTATTGTATGTATTGGGCTTTCAAGTCTCGTCTGTGGCTGAGAACAGCCGGGCGCCTTCACTGCAGCCAAAGAGCCTGATTCTTACAAGCTCAGACTTGTTTTTGTTCAATGAAGATTATATCAGTTACCCGCTGCCAGATTTTGCCAAAGAACCCCCCAAACAGGACAAATACCAGTTAGTTGATGGGAGGAGAATAAGAGATCTGGACCGGGTGTTGCTAGGATACCAGACTTACCCTCAGAACCTCACCTTTGTGTTTGATGATGTCAAGAACCAAGATTTCATGCACAGCGTCTCTCTGGATCACTTTGGGGAAACGCTCCAACGGCAGAATTCTCCAACGTCCAGTGGAGCAACTCAAGAGATTCAGTGGAATATTTTTATTCCAAGTGCTGACTCCAGGGAGAAGTTGATCTCTCTGCTTGCGCGCCAATGGGAGATCTTGTGCGGCCGAGAACTTCCCATCGAACTTACCGGCTGATGTCAAAACCTATGAGATATAATGCAGCCTGGGACCTCAACAGAACCTCCTCTCACAGACCACAGAACTGACGCTCAGCAGCAAATATAGTGTCCCAGTTGTGTAACGTGTGGCCTCCTGGAATCTTCTTCTACAATTTGCACACAGGTTGCACGAGCGGCACAAACTGCTTGAGACCGGAGAATACAATGTGTATAGTAGCGCACATGCCTGGCCACACGATCATTTTACTTGAGACCGGAGAATACAATGTGTATAGTAGCGCACATGCCCGGGCACACAACCATTTTACTTGAGACCGGAGAATACAATGTGTATAGTAGCGCCCACGCCCTGGCACCCAACCATTTTACTTGAGACTGGAGAATACAATAATTTCACCATCAGCTCAGACTGACATAGAGATTTTACTCTTCTTACAAAGTTCTATTTCTGCAAAAAATACAAAATGTAGAGTCTTTTGGGGTGTAATTTATTATTATGATATGATGCATTTATGAGCCAGAAATATTTTACTATTGAGTGCTATTTGGATCCAACAGAAAAGTATTTGCTTCCAATGAAACCCCAGCGCTTTATTCCACACAGAGTTGCAAGATTCTATTTTATTACAAGTATTTTCCTTTGTTGGATTTCTGCTGTTCAGATATTGCCTTGGGCAGGTTTCCCACAATGCCATGCTTCGGGCAGTGCTAAAGACACATCAATGTTTGGGTTAATCTTTCCTTTCACTATGGAGAATAAACTGTCATTGCAGAATCAGTTTTGCACTCGAAATAACGCCAATGCCTTGGTGCTGGTTAGAATAAGATAAATATCAGAAATCACAGAAAAACCCCACTCACAGGACTTTACTTTCTGATGACTTCAGTTAGGAGCCGAAATGTCAAAATAAACTACACCTTTTTCTAAAGTCTGGTGAGCGTGGTTTTTCTGTGATTTTTTGATAAGTGTGTGTGTGTGTGTGTGTGTGTGTATATAGATATATATATTTATATATTAGTCCATGGAGGAGTCGGCACTCTCTATACTAAGTTCAAACATGCCTGGGTGCAGTGTCCGATATAATAGAATATAGATCCCACAAACAAGGTCGCACTCTCAGGTCTTAAACAATAAATGTAAAAAATGTTTTATTTACATGGAAGACTAACGTTTTGGCCTCTTTGAGGCCGTTCTCAAAGTAGAGGTTGGCACTAAAGGAAGCATTAAATACATAGGACACACAGGGCTCATATAGTTTGCATTTCCAAGGAATTGTATTAAAACATTTGAGATTTTCAGGCTCAGTTCAATTGAATGGCACAATGTGATTCTTGCTGATGTGAAACCTCTTTTTCTCTAATGTCCCTCGGCAGGACAGGTACCAAAGGGTTAATGTCCGCTTCCCTTTAGAAGTCAGGATGATAAGTAAAAACTGCCGAGCTGCTCCTCCTCTTCCTGACATTAGCCCCTCCCATATCAGTTTTTTGTCATCCTACTTCCAAGGAGGTAAGTCATCTTTGTTTCTTCTCCCTTCTATGTAACTAAACTGACTGGAGGGAAATAGATTTACAATTTCAGCTTTGCTCCTGCGCTGCACCCACTGCACAGTTAGTAGGGATCAGTAGTACAAGATCTCGGGGGTAAACCGTGCCATTATATATGTAAAGACATAAGGTCATGCCATGAGCACTGCCATAAAGGGGACACGTAGAGCACAACTCTTTATCCCAGCTCAGTACTGCGCAGAGAACAAAGCAGATATGCTGCCGCGTTAGCACAAAGCCAGACACTCGGGTTAGAGGAAACCAGTTGGAAAGTTATGCTTTTGCTCTGCCTCCAACATTCAAACTGTGCACCTAAAACTTTTTTCGTGCCAGAACGATACAGAGAGGACGTGTGAGCACACAGCGTGGTGACATCACAGATGCGCTGAACTGTTTTGCGCCTTAAAGAGCCACAGTGAGCACAATTCAGAGCAGCTAACAGAACAATCTGGCTCAGCTCCTCCTCAGCCCGATGGCTCACTCAACTGCTAATAGGGGCCTGTCAAGTTCCATGCTGTCAAGTGAAGCATTTCCAACCCCCTGTACAGGAATTTGCCTTGAGACAACAGATCCTTGACCTGCGGGAGAACCCAAAATTCTCCATGACTCATTTGCATGAGTTGGGCAAACCATAGTTTCTTGGGCCCAAAAGGAATCACTGCAATTACTCTTGCTCGATCCTCCCTTACTTTCTTCAGTACCCTGCCTATCATCGGAAATGGCGGGAATACGTACGCAAGCCTGTAATTCCATTTCACTGACATTGCATCCAGGACTTCTGGAGCAGGGCCGGCCTTAGGCCAATTGGACCAATTGGGCCCCGCACCTCTGGGGGCCCCGCACTGCCCCTTTCCTTTCTATTTTGTGCCTGTATGCCCTTATTTTCCTAAATACTTGCTGTGTCAGTAGCCAGCAACACTTTGTCTAGGGGCCCCGCCAACATGGTCCCAATTGGGCCCCACATTTGATAGGACCAGCCCTGTTCTGGAGCATCCTGTACAAACAGCGAGTGAAACCTGGGCAGTTTGGCATTTCCTCTCTATGCCATCAGATCTATCTGCGGAACACCACATCTTTCAGAATGATTTGCCAGAATATCTGTACCTTCAGGGACCATTCTCCAGGAAGTAAAATGTTTTGGCTTAGACCAGACATTGTCCACTCCTCTTATGTGGACTGCTACTATTTGAAACAGATTGGTTTCTGCCCAATCCAAGATTCTCATGGCCTCTTTCAGCACTATTGGGGACCTGGTGCCCTCTTGGCGGTTTGTATAGGAGATGACCGTAGCATTGTCCGTCTGGACCTTTACAGATTTCCCCACAACAAGGTCCTGAAAACTCTGTAATGCAACTCCTACCACCCTTAACTCCTTGAAATTCGATGAGAAAGTTCTCTCCATCATTGTTCGTAATCCTTCCTGTACCACCTGGAGTACCCAAGGATCTCGAATTACCTCTGCCCGCTGCTGCGAAAAATGACTTAACCTTCCCCCTACCCCCAATCTGACATCATGCTTTTGAAGGTTTAAACGGGTAGGAAGCTTTGCCCCTAGAGCTCCCCTCTGAGCCCCTCCTATGGTTTCTGAATTTTCCTGCCTCACTCTGGTTCCTATTTCCACTTTGTTGACCATATCTATAGGATGATCTTCTCCTTCTACGAAAAAAAGACTTCTTCCACTTATCTCTAGGCTTTTGCTGCAGCAAATTTTTTCCCTTATCATCTGACGGTTTCTCCATAAGGTCATCCAACTGTTTCCCAAACAGTTGCCCTGGCTGAAACTCCATATTACACAAGTTATTTTTGGAAGCAACATCTGCCTCCCAAGGTTTTAACCAAATGGCTGTCGTGGAAAGCCCCATGATCTTTGCCGCCAGTCTAAGATTTTGAACTGAGGCATCACACAAAAAATCCGACGCCAGCTTTATATTTTGAAGGGATTTCAAAATGTTTTCCCTTGGAATTTTCCCCTCCACATCTTCTTCCAATTGCAGAATCCAGGTCCTAAGAGCCCTGGAAACTGACGTGGATGCCACTGAATGATTGCATTGTGCTGATGCTGCCGAATAAATCCTTCTCAAAGACGTTTCAGCCTTCCGGTCCATCGCCTTCTTGAAGCTTGAACCATCCTCCACCCGAATTACTGTTCGATTGGAAAATCAAGCAACTGCAACATCCACCTTTGGTGGCATCTCCCACTCATCCACCGATAGTTCTATCGTGTACAGGAGTTTAAACCTTTTGTTCAATACTGGAGCTTTCTCCAGATTTTTCCATTCCATCTGCATCAATTCCTTCATTAATGGGTGTAAAGGAAAAATCTTAGTTTTAATACACCCTTTGAAATCTCCCTTAGGATCCTTAGACTGAGCTTCCCCTTCTGAAGCTTCAATTTCAGATCTCACTTCTTATATCAGTTTAGGCACCTTCTCCGTCTGAAAAAGAGCTATATCCAGCTCCTCTTCTGAAGATGATGAACCAACTTCACCCAGGACTACCAGGTCACCCTCTGGCCCTGTATCTGAGTCCTGCTGGGAAGGCCCTTTTTTGGGAACACCACTTTGGTGCCCGATCTCCAACAGTGATTCCCTAATAAGGTCTTTGATTCGACCGATGGTAGCTGTTGAGAGTTGGTCTCCCCTCTGGGAAAAGCATTTTTCACATCGTCGTCTCTGGTAATTGTCTGGCAAGGGTGCCTCGGACTCTCTACAGACTATATGCTTGCTCTGTCACAACCTCTTCTTAGTCCCTTGGCTTTCCATTGGACTTGACATCTATGTATATTTAAGGAAAACAACATTATATAAAAAAAAACACACCATTTTTTTTTATTAAACTAATTGTGGTCCAGGAAATATCTTAATCAGGCTCCCAGACAATCTTAGGCAGAAAATTTTCGTTTCAAGACTCCTTCATTGAAGAATACACCAGGAGCAACGATACCTATGGCTTTAAATTGGAGATTTGAATTCTTTGGCGTGAAAATCCAGCACTGCACACCATTAAGCCACGCAAATGCTAAAAATACCTATTGCGCACACGCATAGATGTCTTCCGCATCACTGCATAATTATGCCTACGTCAATTCGACACCTCGCTCGGTACTAAAATTTTGCGCACAAACAAATAAGTAGGAACTTCTCTACCTGAATAGAAAAAAATCTCCTCCCTGCCTCACCACAGGTGAGGTCCCTATTCGAATCCTCTGATCCACAAGACCCACGAGGTGCTCAGCTCTGCATCATCAGGCTCCCTGAGCCTGGAGGTATCTCTCCTCCTAACCATCCCATCAGTCCTTTAGGACAGAAAAAAACAATAGTGTGGGTGGAGCAAAAGGGGGTTTTATAGGCCACTTAATGGTTGGGGGTGTCTAACTGTCCTATCTTTGAAGGAGAGGATTCTATCTCATAAGGTGCTGCTGCGATGGATGCAAAGGAAATTAAACTGAAAACTTTGAAAAAAATAAAAACTTTGAAAAAATAAAACATTGAAAACTTTGAAAAAATGACACTTTAAAAACTTTGAAAAAATGGCACTTTGCATCTTCTTGATTCGTCCACACTCTGGAAAAAAAGAATGAAAACTTCAAAATGAAACTTTGAAAATTTTGAAAACATGAAACTTTGAAAACTTTGAAAAAAATTTAACTTGGAAAACTTTGAAAAAAGGTCACTTTGCGTCTTCTTAATCTGTCCGTGCTGTCGAAAAAAAGGACTGAAAACTTTGAAAAAATTGCAAAAGTTGAAAAGCCTACAACACCTGGTATCCCCAGGCGGTCTCCAATTCAGTTATTAACCAGGTCCTGCCCTCTATTGCTTCCGAAATCAGACACTTTCAGGGTGGTGTAACCGTAGGCGACGAAGTTCGGCACTTTGTGGCTTCTTGACTTGTCGGCGGTGCTGTGAAAAAATAGTTGAAAACTTTGAAAAAATTAAACTTTGCATTTTCTTGATTCATCCGCACTCTGAAAAAAAACAGAATGAAAACTTCAAAATGAAACTTTGAAAAAATGTAACTTTGAAAAAAATTAAACTTGGAAAACTTTGAAAAAATGTAACTTTGAAAACGTTGAAAAAATTGCACTTTGCGTCTTCTTGATTCATCCTCACTGTGAAAAAATAAAGACTGAAAACTTTGATAAAAAATGGCAAAAGTTAAATAGCCTAATACACCTGGTATCCCCAGGCAGTCTCCCATTCAGGTCATGACCCTGTATCGCTTCTGAGATCAGACGAGATCGGGCACTTTCAGGGTGGTGTGGTGGTAGGTGATGAAAGTTGGCACTTTGTGGCTTATTGACTTGTCGGCGGTGCTGTGGAAAAATAAAGTTGAAAAAATAAAACTTTAAAAAAAATGAAACTGAAAACTTTGAAAAAATGAAACTTTGAAAAAATGAAACTTTGAAAACAGAAAAAATAAAGCACATTGCGTCTTCTTTATTCGTCCGCGCTGTGGGAAAAAAAGAATGAAAACTTCAAAATGAAACTGAAAACTTGGAAAAAATGAAACTGAAAACTTGGAAAAAAATGAAACGTTGAAAACTTTGAAAAAATGAAACTTGAAAAACTCTGAAAAAATAGAATTTTGAAAAAATGTAACTTTGAAAACTTTGAAAAAATAGCAATTTGCATCTTTTTGATTCGTCTGCGCTGTGGAAAAAAAAGACTGAAAACGTTGAAAAAATGTCAAAAGCTGAAAAGCCTATAACACCTGGTATCCCCAGGCGGTCTCCAATCCAGGTACTAACCATGTCCTGCCCTGTATCACTTCCAAGATCAGACTAGATCAGGCACTTTCAGGGTGGTGTAGCCATAGGCGATGAACTTCGGCACTTTGCGGCTTCTTGACTTGTCGGCGGTGCTGTGAAAAAATAAAGTTGAAAACTGAAAAAATGAAACTTTGAAAAAATAGCAATTTGCATCTTCTTGATTTGTCCGTGCTGTCGAAAAAAAGGACTGAAAACTTTGAAAAAATGGCAAAAGTTGAAAAGCCTATGACATCTGGCATTCCCAGGTGGTCTTCCATCGAGGTATTAATCAGGCCAGGCCCTGTATCACTTCCAAGATCAGACGAGATCGGGCACTTTCAGGGTGGTGTGGCCGTAGGCAATGAAGGTTGACACTTTTCTGCTTCTTGACTTGTCGGCGGTGCTGTGGAAAAATAAAGTTTTATTTTTTCAAAGTTTCATTTTGAATGAAACTTTGAAAACTTTGAAAAAATTTACTTTGAAAACTTTGATAAAATGTAACTTTGAAAACTTTGAAAAAATGGCACTTTGCGTCTTCTTGATTCATCCGCGCTGTGGAAAAAAAAGACTGAAAACGTTGCAAAAGTTGAGAAGCCTACGCCACCTGGTATTCCCAGGTTGTCTCCAATCCACGTACTAACCAGGTTCTGCCCTTCATCGCTTCCGAGATCAGGCACATTCAGGGTGGTGTAGCCGTAGGCGATGAACTTCGGCACTTAGCGGCCTCTTGACTTGTCGGCAGTGCTGTGGAAAAATAACATTTTAAAATTTAACTGAAAACTTTGAAAAAATTAAACTTTGAAAAAATTTAACTTTGAAAAAATAAAATTTTAAAACTTTGAAAAAACAAACTTTGAAAAGTTTGAAAAAATGTAACTTTGAAAACTTTGAAAAAATGGCTCTTTGTGTCTTCTTGATTCGTCCACGCTGTGGAAAAAAAGACTGAAAACTTGGTAAAAAATGGCAAAAGTTGCAAAGCCTACGACACCTGGTATCTCCATGCTGTCTCCCATCCAGGTACTAACCAGGTCCTGCCCTGTATAACTTCTGAGATCAGATGAGATCGGGCACCTCAGGGTGGTGTGGCCGTAGGCAATGAACGTTGGCACTTTGCAGCATCATGACTTGTCGGCGGTGCTGTGGAAAAATAAAGTTGAAAACTTTAAAAAAATGAAACTGAAAACTGCAAAATTGAAACTTTGAAAATTTTAAAAAAATGAAACTGAAAACTTTGAAAAAATGAAACTTTGAAAAAATGAAACTGTAAACTTTGAAAAAATATAACTTTAAAAACTTTGAAAAAATTTCACTTTGCGTCTTACTGATTTGTCCACGCTGTGGAAAAAAAGAATGAAAACTTAAAAATGAAACTTTGAAAAGTTTGAAAAAATGAAACTGAAAACTTTGAAAAGTTTGAAAAAATGTAACTTTGAAAACTTTGAAAAAAGGGCACTTTGTGTCTTCTTGATTCGTCCACGCTGTGGAAAAAAAGACTGAAAACTTGGTAAAAAATGGCAAAAGTTGGAAAGCCTACGACACCTGGTATTCCCATGCGGTCTCCCATCCAGGTACTACCCTGTATAACTTCTGAGATCAGATGAGATCGGGCACTTTCAGGGTGGTGTGGCCGTAGGCAATGAACGTCGGCACTTTGCAGCATCATGACTTGTCGGCGGTGCTGTGGAAAAATAAATAATTGAATTGAAATTTTTTAAAAAACTGAAACTGAAAACTTTGAAAAAATATAACTTTGAAAACTTTGAAAAAATGTCACTTTGCGTCTTACTGATTTGTCCACGCTGTGGAAAAAAAGAATGAAAACTTAAAAATGAAACTTTGAAAACTTTGAAAAAATGGCACTTTGCACCTTCTTGATTCGTCCTCGCTGTGGAAAAAAATAATGAAAACTTCAAAATGAAACTTGGAACACTTTGAAAAAATGAAACTTTGAAAACTTTGAAAAAACTTAAACTTTGAAAAAAATGTATCTTTAAAAACTTTGAAAAAATGGCACTTTGCCACTTCTTGATTCGTCCGTGCTGTGGAAAAAAAAAGACTGAAAACTTTGCAAAAGTTGAGAAGCCTATGCCACCTGGTATTCCCAGGTTGTCTCCAATCCACGTACTAACCAGGTTCTGCCCTTCATCGCTTCCGAGATTAGGCACATTCAGGGTGGTGTAGCCGTAGGCGATGAACTTGGGCACTTAGCGGCCTCTTGACTTGTCGGCAGTGCTGTGGAAAAATAACGTTTTATTTTTTCAAAGTTTTCAAAGTTACATTTTGAATGAAACTTTGAAAACTTTGAAAAAATAAAAATGAAAACTTTGAAAAAATTTACTTTGAAAACTTTGATAAAATTTAACTTTGAAAACTTTGAAAAAATTAAACTTTGAAAAGTTTGAAAAAATTAAACTGAAAACTTTGAAAAAATTAAACTTTGAAAACATGAAATTTTAAAACTTTGAAAAAACTAAAACTTTGAAAACTTTGAAAAAATGGCACTTTGTGTCTTTTTGATTCGTCCACGCTGTGGAAAAAAAAGACTGAAAACTTGGTAAAAAATGGCAAAAGTTGAAAAGCCTGTGACACCTGGTATTCCCATGCGGTCTCCCATCCAGGTATTAACCAGGCCCGGTATCGCTTCCAAGACCAGATGAGGTCGGGCACTTTCAGGGTGGTGTGGCCATAGGAGATGAACATCAGCACTTTGCGGCCTCTTGACTTGTCGGCGGTGCTGTGAAAAAATGAAACAGTGAAAACTTTGAAAAAAGTAAACTGTAAACTTTGAAACAATATAACTTTGAAAACTTTGGAAAAAATGAAACTTTGAAAACTTTGAAAAAATTAAACTGAAAACTGAAAAAATTAAACTGAAAAAATTAAATTTGAAAACTATGAAAAAACGAAAACTGAAAAGTTTGAAAAAATGTAACTTTGAAAACTTTGAAAAAATGGCACTTTGTGTCTTCTTGATTCATCCACGCTGTGGAAAAAAAAGACTGAAAACTTGGTAAAAAATGGCAAAAGTTAAAAAGCCTGTGACACCTGGTATTCCCATGCGGTCTCCCATCCAGGTACTAACCAGGCCCGGTATCGCTTCCAACACCAGATGAGGTCAAGCATTTTCAGGGTGGTGTGGCCATAGGAGATGAACATCGGCACTTTGCGGCCTCTTGACTTCTCGGCGGTGCTGTGAAAAAATGAAACAGTGAAAACTTTGAAAAAATTAAACTTTGAAAAAATGAAACTGTAAACTTTGAAAAAATATAACTGAAAACTTTGAAAAAATGAAACTGAAAACTTTGAAAACTTTAAAAAAATTTAACTTTGAAAACTTTGAAAAAATGAAATTTTAAAACTTTGAAAAAACGAAAACTTTGAAAACTTTGAAAAAATGTAACTTTGAAAACTTTGAAAAAATGGCAAAAGTTGAAAAGCCTGTGACACCTGGTATTCCCATGCTGCCCCCATCCAGGTATTAACCAGGCCCGGTATCACTTCAAAGACCAGATGAGGTCAAGCACTTTCAGGGTGGTGTGGCCATAGGAGATGAACATCGGCACTTTGCGGCCTCTTGACTTGTCGGCGGTGCTGTGAAAAAATGAAACTTTGAAATTAAACTTTGAAAAATTAAACTTTGAAAAAATTAAACTGTAAACTTTGAAAAAATATAACTTTGAAAACTTTGAAAAAATGTCACTTTGCGCCTTCTTGATTCGTCCTCGCTGTGGAAAAAAATAATGAAAACTTCAAAATGAAACTTGGAACACTGAAAAAATGAAACATTGAAAACTTTGAAAAAATGGCACTTTGCGTCTTCTTGATTTGTCCGCGCTGTGGAAAAAAAAGATTGAAAACTTTGCAAAAGTTGAGAATCCTATGCCACCTGGTATTCCCAGGTTGTCCCCAATCCACATACTAACCAGGTTCTGCCCTTCATCGCTTCCGAGATTAGGCACATTCAGGGTGGTGTAGCCGTAAGCGATGAACTTCAGCACTTAGCGGCCTCTTGACTTGTCGGCAATGCTGTGGAAAAATAACATTTTATTTTTTCAAAGTTTTCAAAGTTACATTTTGAATGAAACTTTGAAAACTTTGAAAAAATAAAACTGAAAACTTTGAAAAAATTAACTTTGAAAACTTTGATAAAATTTAACTTTGAAAACTTTGAAAAAATGAAACTGAAAACTTTGAAAAAATGAAATTTTGAAAACTTTGAAATCTTTGCAAAGTTTGAAAAAATGTAACTTTGAAAACTTTGAAAAAAGGGCACTTTGTGTCTTCTTGATTCGTCCATGCTGTGGAAAAAAAAGACTGAAAACTTGGTAAAAAATGGCAAAAGTTGGAAAGCCTATGACACCTGGTATTCCCAGGCGGTCTCCCATCCAGGCCCTGTATAACTTCTGAGATCAGACGAGATCAGGCACTTTCAGGGTGGTGTGGCCATAGGCGATGAACGTCGGCACTTTGCAGCATCATGACTTGTCGGCGGTGCTGTGGAAAAATAAAGTTGAAAACTTTAAAAAAATGAAACTTTGAAAAAATGAAACTTTGAAATCTCAGTTTACTGTTTTCCCTCTTCTGCTTGCCTGCTCACCACCCAATAGCCCTTGTTAGGACAAACTGTCTTTTTCTATATTTGTGTGTTTGTATCCCTTGTTGGTACACACTTGTGCTAAGGGATTTGTAGTGTAGGGTTTTATTTTTTTCTCCTTGCCTTCCCGGGATCTTTTTGATTCTGATGGAATGGGAGGTGTATTCATGTATGAGGAGGAGGAGGAGGTCATGTCACATATTGGGCAGGTCCCCTAATGGCAGGGCATCAGGCTGCTGGTGTGGGCTCAGACACTAACCTGCTGGATGTGGCTATTGATGTATGAGGCAAGGTCTGGTCTGGGGGAGGATGATGACAGGGACAGACCCTGGGAGCTGGTTGAGGAGGATAACAGCAGCTGTTCAGGGGGAACTGTGTGTTGTTGATGAGGATGATGATGATGAAGAGCCGGCTCCACAGATGCAGAAAACCCCACCAACCTCTGCTAGGGGGGGGGGCAGGCAACAGGGCAGCACTGCACCAGGATCCAGAGCCTCTGGGTGTACAGGTGGGGACCCTCCATAGCAGGCAAGGCAGTGGCACTTCAGCCGTGTGGCCATTTGTCTCCTGCCAGACTGAGGACCAGTCGGTTACTGTGTAAAACACAAAGAGTTAAAAAAAAGTTAATCCTTCAGGTTTGTTTTTTGCCGATCGCTCCACAGTCTCTCAGCTGCACAAAAATCTCCAAAAATAAAAAATGGGATCAGCGCCTGTGGCATCAGAAACCAGAAACCTGTATGGTGTAGTATGTTGGATCATTTAGGGTGTCACCCAGTGTTTATAATGAATTTTTAACCAGTGTTTTCCCTTTTTCTTATATATACACCTTTCACTCTTAATAAAAGCAGTTATAGGGGGAGGGGAGGTTTTCAATTGAATATTATAATTCGCTCTGTCTTCAATCCAAAACACCTCAACAAAAACGGCTGATGGCTGCACTGCACCGAACTGGCAGATCCCCAGCCGCCATTATTTTGCCAGGAAGGCCGTCCCTGCCCTCCACCAGCAGGTCGTGGAGAATGTGTCACTGGATCCTACTGTCAGTGGCACATGGACCATCAGTCATGTACATGTACATAAGGGCTGAGATTGGCCGTTTGGTAGCCCCTATCTGGCTTGTTGAGGCTCTGTTTGGCAGTACACCTGGTTTGTATACAACCAAAACTTGCCTCCAAATATGAAATTCAAAAATAATCACCTGCTTTGAGGCCACTGGGAGCAACATCCAAGCGGTTGGGGAGCAACATGTTACTCACAAGCTACTGGTTAGGGATCACTGCACTAGAGAATAGTCCAAATTCAATTTGAATTTTAAAGATTTTTTAAATTTGAATTTTGAAATTTATCATGTACTGTCCCTTTAAAGGAACAGTAACACTTTTTAACTTTATTGACAATCACAATGTTACGAGACAGTATAAAATACAAATATACCATTACGCGTTTAGCATAACACACAAAGTTTGTGTCAAAGGCAAAATGCAATAGAGTCATACAACCATCAGAAAGAAAAAATGTAACAATAAGAAATGTAAGAAAAGCAAAACAATCATGTGGGAGAATGACATAAGGCAAGTAAAAGAAAAAGGACCTAACAAAGACAAAGCATCATTACAGTCCATCAAAGGTCAGTCATCAGAATGTAACAACACCCAGGGAGACCATATTGTTAAGGATTGGGGAACCCGGTTGTGTAATATTGCTATACCCTGTTCAAATATTCTGTTAGTCCGTGTCCTGTCACTGCCGTTTCTCACAGTGCTTTCATGCAGCCGTTCACTCCCCCTGTCTCCGCTCCGTGTCCTGTCACTGCTGTCCCTCTCCCCAGCCTTCTCCATTGATGCTACCGTACACTCCCCCTCCCCTCCTTGTTCCTCTCACTGCCCACATACAAAAGAAAAAAGCCGGCAAGAAGAGGGAGAACTTTATGCGTCGTAGGATGCATGCCCTGTCAGAAGCTCTTCTGACTTCCGGTTTTACTTTCATGACGGAAGTCCTGGCTGAAGGAGCACTGTCGGGAGCGCGCTTGTACGTATTGTTGTATCAGCATTGGTCGCCATATCGCCGTTTTTCAAAATCAGTTCCGACCATGGAGGGGAGTGTTTACTGGGGACTTTTGTGGTACAAGGAGGGTGAATGTGTAATATCTATTGGGACATGGGTATTATATACACGCTGTAATTTTTATTTTTTTAATAAAAAAAAAATGATGTTACTGTTCCTTTAAGAATTCGACTATTTGCCATCTAAAACCTGCCAAATTTGTGTTCTAGCCTATGGGTGACCATCTACAATCAATTTGGAGTAGTTTGGTGGACTTTTGAAAAAATAAAATAATTTTTTTAAAAAAAAATGTTTTTCCTTTTTTTGTGAAAGATTTGAATCATATTCAATTTGAATTCAATTCAAATTTGCAAGTCTATCCTATGCACTCAAACTTACAAATTCAAATTCACCAGGCGACTAAATTTCCCTGAATCTGCCCGTGTGCCCCTACCCTAAGGATTCATTATATCTTAGTTGGGATGAAGTACAAGCTACTGTTTTATTATTACACAGAAAAAGGAAATCATTCGTTAAAAATTGGATTATATGGAGTCTATGGGAGACAGGTTTTCTGTAATTCAGAGATCCATTGCTGAGACTCCTCACATGCTTGTCTGAAGATGTAACTTGAGATCACCTTGCTCTAAACCATCCCCCACTCCTCTCACAGGCAATCCCAACAATCAGAAAGCTAGCTGCTACTATTTGTTTCCTTCTTAACATATGCTAATTACAGTTTACACTTCCCAGCAGGACACTGAGACATGGTGGAGATGGGGTGGGCAGGTAACATCAAAAGCCCAATTCCTGCTGTTCTGCTTTGTGTCAATAGGGCACAAAGGGCAGCAGCACATAAGTCTGGATTTGTGGGATGCCCAATACATATAAGTGTACCCCAAGCACGTGGCATATACAGGCCCCAAAATGAAGACCCCCATATGGTTGGTCTTTTCAAGTACTGCAAAATCACTGGGGGGGGGGGGGCAAAAGTAGAAAAAAGTGAGTTCACTCCAAAAAAACATATATTTTTGGAAAGTACACATTCCTGCAAATCCAAATTGGGTATGCAGGACTTTGTACTCCAAAGCACCAAGTCACAAGCCTTTCCTAAATTTGGTGATTTTGGTGACATTTAAGTACTACTTGAAAGAGCAAAAGTGGAATGTCATATATTGGGTTTAGCTCCCCTTTAAAAAGTGTGATCTCATATATTGGGCTGTGTTGCCCTTTAAAAAGTGGGATGTCATATATTGGGCTTAGTTCCCCTTTAAAAAGTGTGATCTCGTATATTGGGCTTAGTTGCCCTTTAAAAAGTGGGATGTCATATATTGGGCTTAGTTCCCCTTTAAAAAGTGTGATCTTGTATATTGGGCTTAGTTGCCCTTTAAAATGTGGGATGTCAGATATTGGGTTTAGTTGCCCTTTAAAAAGTGGGATGTCCTATATTGGGTTTAGTTCCCCTTTAAAAAGTGAGATGTCCTATATATTGGGCTTAGTTGCCCTTTAAAAAGTGGGATGTCAGATATTGGGCTTAGTTCCCCTAAAAAAAATTGTGATTTCGTATATTGGGCTTAGTTGCCCTTTAAAATGTGGGATGTGAGATATTGGGTTTAGTTCCCCATTAAAAAGTGGGATTTCATATATTGGGTTTAGTTGCCCTTTAAAAAGTGGGACGTCATATATTGGGCTTAGTTGCCCTTTAAAAAGTTTGATCTCGTATATTGGGCTTAGTTGCCCTTTAAAATGTGGGATGCCAGATATTGGGTTTAGTTGCCCTTTAAAAAGTGGGATGTCATATATTGGGTTTAGTTCCCCTTTAAAAAGTGTGATCTTGTATATTGGGCTTAGTTGCCCTTTAAACCGTAAAAAGTGGGATGTCATATATTTGGATTAGTTCCCCTTAAAAAGTGGATTGTTCTATATTGGGTTTAGTTCCCCTTTAAATAGTGGGATGTCCTATATTGGGTTTACTTCCCCTTTCAAAAGTGTGATCTCGTATATTGGGTTTAGTTCCCCTTTAAAACGTGGCTTGTCATATATTGGGCTTAGTTGCCCTTTAAAAAGTGTGATCTCGTATATTGGGCTTAGTTGCCCTTTACAAAACATTAATTTAAAAAAAAGTAGATGATACAGGTTTTGAACTCAAGACCTGCAGCTTTCAAGTCACGCACCTCAACCATTAGGAGAGCTCAGTACTAGACATGGGAAGTTTGCACACCAGAAGGATCTCTCTCTGCAATACGTTCTTTCCTATGACGTAAGTGTTCCATGCGCCGCCTGGTGTCTGTTTAAAGAATTGCAGTTCAAGGAAACGAAGTGGAAATCTTTCTGCTTTGTCAAGGCAACGCGAGGATCTTCATTCAGTGCGAATAGCGCGCCTATCCAGCTTAGTTACAGCGCGCCAAACGTACAAACCAGGCTGGCTGCACCTGTATAGTAGACAGTTTTATACAATACTGGATATAGTTAAGAGGTATATACCTATCCTATATGCGGATGACGACTTTCACAAAATACTGAAATCAGGAGTAAATAGTATACAAGGAGATCGCATACACTGAGGGATCACCAAGTATGTATAGTGAAAAAAGAAATTGGGATAGAACAGGAAATATATTTGAGGATAGAGGGTAGTTATAAAGGAATTTAAGTCTACTGTGATAAAAAAACAGCTTTAAAATAAGGGACTATATAAACTGTAAGCGTTTCGAAGGGTTAATAAAGGATAAGATACTGGATTTCATAGCAAATCATAATACTATGAGTTTGTGCCAGCAGGGTTTTATGTGTAATAGATCTTGCCAGACTAACTTAATTTCTTTTTATGAGAATGTAAGTAGAGACCTGGATTCTGGGATGGCAGTGGATGTGATTTACTTAGACTTTGCTAAAGCATTTGATACAGTGCCACACAGAAGGTTACTGGTTAAATGAAGGAATGTTGTCCTGGAACATAGTATTTGTACCTGTATAGAGAACTGGCTAAAAGATAGACTACAAAGAGTGGTGGGAAATGGAACATTTTCTAATTGGACCAGTGTTGTTAGTGGAGTACCGCAGGGCTCTGTACTAGGTCCCTTGCTTTTCAACTTGTTTATTAATGACCTGGAGGTGGCCATTGAAAGTACTGTTTCTATTTTTGCAGATGAGACTAAATTGTGCAGAACTATAGGTTCCATGCCTTATGTTTAAAAAGAATAAATATTTTGCCAGATGGCGATTTGAACAACAAACCACAGGCCATTCTGTAGATTATGTTCCTCCACCACCTCAAAATGGATGGTGTTCTTCAGAAGGGTCTCCCCGGATGGGCATATATAGGATAATATCATTGGGAAAGATAAAAAAACTAATCTGAACACAGCCAAACCACTTCCACCTACACATCATCTCTTGTTCCCTAGGAATAGCCCTTTACCCAACAGTAACATGGGACTGAAGTTTCAATTAAACGATGTCCTGATGCAAAGTAAAGAGGTAGATGGGTAACCAGATCAAGGATTTCACCTTAATTTAGGCCATCAAAATCCAAAACAGATCGCCTAGTGATCACAATTCGTTACCCTGTCCTCTTCCACAACAGCAGTAGATGGATGAAGTCCACAAATAAATGAGATAAACAAGACAAAGGAAGAGGAGCTCTGAATACATTTCAGATAATCTCTTCTATACTAAGTACACTTGAGCTTGATTTTAGCCAAAAAGGCAGAGAAGCGATCTGGTATAATGACGTCAAGAGCTGCCAAAATGGCCCTATCAAAACTGAACTTTCAAGAACCATTCTATTACCAGACCTTTAAACTATACAATATAAGATTTCAATAATACTTTATTGAAGAATCAAAGAATAAAAGAATACCATCAAAGACTGAGGATACATAATCACAAGAGTAAGAACAAAAGAATATGTCATTCCAATATTTCAAGCCCCACAATGACGTTGCTTCAAAAATCCCAACATAAGTTTAAAGGTGGCCATAGACGTAACAATTACGATCTTTCTTGGAAAAGATCTTTCCAAGAAAGATCGTTCGTTTCAATACACACGTGTAGAGCTGAATCGTCACATATACAGGTAGATATATGGGAAGAAACAATAGAATTTTACCTGTATCTGACGATTCAGGACTAACAATGGCCAATGTTTGGGTCCCTTCAAAGGCAGCCGATCAAAATTTTCCGTCCAGCCCGATCGATGAGCCGACCGATATCCAAGTCTTCTGCCGATATCGGTCGGCTCTTTTTCCACCATACACGCAACGAATATCGGACGAAAATTCATTTCGTACGATATTATCTGTGCGTCTATGGCCACCTTTACTCTCAAAAAATAAATGTACATTTCACTCAGAGAAATTGTTTATACAATATTTAACATCAAGTTTAAACAAATACATATTTTTCACTTCCCAGATGGAATTTTAAAAACAATTAATAATCATTCAACATACAGTGTGTTGTTTACAAGAAGGGGAGGTAAGAAGACCAAATAAAACATGTTCATGATCGAACATAAAAGAATAAAAGCAGATTAGGAACATCTTTTTCCCCACAACATTTATTTTTGTACATTTATTTTAAGCTGTTACATTTTCAAACACCATAGAAATGCCACCAATGTCAGATCTCAAGGTAATCTTATCGCCTTACATAGTTGCATAGAAAAAAGTTCATCCCCTCCAAATAAAAGCCCAGCATCCAGACACACACCCCTCCCTACACTCACATGTATATATGTATATTTTTATTTGGATAGTGCTCCTTGAGGGTAAAGCACTGTACAGCAAAATAATAAATTAGTATTTACAAACAAGGAAATAAAAAGTAACAATAAGTGCATTATTAGACATACAATTCACATAAATATAAAATATAATTACAATGCAGATTAAGTGCTCAGTGTCAAGGAAACAAAAGGCTAGAGGAGCCTACCCCGTAGATCTTACAGTCTAAATGGGAGGGTAACATACAGACACAATTCAGAGGGGTATTAAGGTGCTGTGAGTTACAGTTTGTTACACTGATATAGAAGTGCCAGTTCAGCTGTTATCCAGGTGCTCCCAGAGGGAGTCTTTGGGGCAAATTCACTAAGGCGCGAAGCGCCGAACGCTAGCGTTAATTCGCTAGCGTTTGGCATTTTCGCTACTGCGCACATTCACTAACGAACGCTGGCGTAGTTTCGCTAGTGTTACTTCGCAACCTTACGCCAGGCGAATCTTCGCTAGCGATGAAACTACGCAAATTCACTAACTTGCGCAGTGTACTGAACGCTACCTTTTACACTAGACTTCTTTTGCCACCTCAGACCTGGCGAAGCGCAATAGAGTAGATAGGGATTGTTTCAAAAAAAGTCAAAATTTTTTCTAAGTCCCAAAAAACGCTGGCGTGTTTTCTACATTATGGGTGATAGGCTGAAAAAGATCGAAAATTTTTTGGGGCTCCCCTTCCTCCCCCCTACATTTCCTGACTCATGGCAACTTACCTAGACAGTGGGCACATGTGTAGGGCAAAATAAAATTTTTATTTGCAGATTTGAAGGTTTTCTTGGCATTTGTAGTGCAGATACGTGTTCCTCCATTGAAATTTGAATTTTGCGCCGTATGCAAATTAGCCTTCGCTAGCGCAACTTCGCTTTATATAGCGAAACAACGCTAGCGCAACTCGGCAACCTTACGCTACCCCTGTGCTCAACTTGGGATTTTAGTGAATTTGCGAAGCGCTGGCGAAACTACGCCTGGCGCAACTTTGCATCTTAGTGAATTTGCCCCTTTGAGTTTTGTTTTAAAAACACTGAAGGAGGATTCTCTCCTGAGAGATTCAGGAATGACATTCCAAATATAATGAGTCACAAGAGAGAAGGGTTTGATACGGGAAACAGCAGTAGTAGTGGGGGGTACAACCAAGCGGTTGCTCTGAGAGGAGCGGAGGTTTCGGGCAGGAACATATAGAGAGACAAGAGATGAGATGTAGTGAGGTGCAGAGGAATGAAGGGAAGGTTATGAGGAGGAGGAGTTTATAAGTTATTCTTTGTTTTATAGGAAGCCATGATAAGGACTTCAGCAGCGGAGGGGCCTGTACCTTTTGGATGAGAGGAGGAGAATTCTGGCAGCAGTGTTTAATACAGACTGTAGAGGGGAGAGAGGGCAGTTAGGGAGGCCAGTTAGTAGAAGGTTACAGTAATCTAGTTGGGATAGGATGAGAGCATGCATGAGCGTCTTGGCCGTAGCCAGTGAAAGTAAGGGACAGATTTTGCCAATATCGCGTAAGAAAAAGTAACAGGTTTATACAGTGGTGTTAATATGATCAGAGAAGGAGAGAGAGGAGATAAAGATTCCCCCAGACAGCGAGCTGAGTGGACAGGATTAATAAACTATATATACCCATATCTATACTAACTATAGAGTTTAGTATCACAATAGCCTTTGTATTATGTCTGTTAAAGAAATCATCCAAGCCATTCTTAAAACCTGAGTCTCTAATAAAAGGATCTATGGTTCAATGCTCTTTTAAAAAAAACTAAGAGGTTGTAGAAACAAGTGACATCATCCATATAGCTGCAAACCTTTACCTGTCATCCCTTACTACCAGGAACTGCAATGCCTCGAAGTGTTTTATCTTTATATAAGGATTATTATAATTAGTATGCATTTTTAGAGCACCAACATATTTTGCAGTGCTGTAAAATTAATTTTCTTATACATAGACCACACAGAATTACATACATAGAACATAAAGAATTATATACATAGAACATAAAGAATTACAGACATAGAACATACAGAATTATATACATAGAACATAAAGAATTACAGACATAGACACCAGGAACAGATACAAGGGGGGAAGAAGGACCTGTACAAAAGAGCTTACAAACTAAAAGGGGGAAGGGATTAAGACACAAAATGTGGGAGTGGCAAGATCAGAAATAAGCGGATGAGAGGTGTAGCATATAGTGTTGCATTTCGTAGCTAAACAGAATAAGGGTAGGCTTCTCTAAATAAATGTGTTGTAAGAGATCTTTTGAAAGCAGAAAGGTTGGAGAAAGTTAAACAGAGCAAGGGAGAGTATCCAGGAGGGGGGCAGCCCTTTCAAAGTCTTGAATGTGAGTATGTGAGGAGGTAATGAGAGAAGAGTTGAGGAGCAGGTCAGTAGAGGAGCATAGTAAGCAGTTGGGTGAGTATCTAGAGATAAGTTCAGAGATGTAGGGTGGACTGAGTTAACTGCTTTGCACAGGGTCATAAGAAGGGATTGGCAAAGTGGCATGGTAGCGAACACTTGGTGAGGTGTATAAGCCTGGTGGCAATATTCATTACGGACTGGAGAGGTGTCTCTGGTGGGAAAGGTCAAGTTAAGTAAAGTAAGTTTGTTTGGCTTGGGAAAGGCTGGTGTTATAGGAGCGCAGGATAAAATAGGATTTGTGCCAGTGACAATCAAGTGCAAGTGAATGTCTTTGGAGCACTTTTGTATGAGCAGTTTGCCAAGGTTGAAGCTTTTTGGGTCTAGCGCATTCGTTTTGGCAGGATAAACCTCATTAAGGACAGTGGCAAAACAGCTATAGTAGTTAGATTAGGAGAAGATGAGATATTAGAGAGAAGTGAGAGATGTGACACATCTAATGTATGAAAGACTTGGTATGTACAGGTTTGGGAAGGGGGTCTGGAGGTAGTTAGGAGAGTTGAAATGTTAGCAGATTGTGGTCAGAGTGGGAAAATGGAAAATCAAATCATAGTTACCAAGATTTTTATTTTCTGTACTGAAGCATGGCATTGGGTACTAATGGGTTAATCCCTGGTCACGTGACACACAGGAAATAGCAGTAAATTTGAATTCCAGCCCCACCAATCCATCCTTATTTTACTGTAACAAGAGAGCTCTCCCCACTAGGGCCGGGAAACTTGTACCCACTGCCAAACTTCAGTACAGGTAACGGAAATCTCAGTATCATTTGATTTTCCATTTTCCTGTACTTCACATGGCAGTGGGTATTAATGGGACATACCAAGCAGTATACATATAAGGGAGGGAAATACCTGCAACAATATTATCTATAGTAGTTAAATTATACAACTAGTGATGGGCGAATTTGTGCCGTTTCGTTTTGCTGGAAAAGTCGCGAAATTCGCGAAACGCCTGCGAAAATTCGCCCGAAAAAAATTTGCTGGCGTCAAAAAAAAAATTTCGCCGGCGTCAAAAAAAATTTTCAGCGTCCGTTTTTTTTTGACGCGGGTGAAATTTTTTTTTTTGACGCCAGCGAATTTTTTCGGACGAATTTTCGCAGGCGTTTCGTGAATTTATTCGCAGGCGTTTCGCGAACTTATTGGCTGGCGGCGAATCACGCAAATTCACCACGAATTCGCGCCTGGCAAATAAATTCGCCCATCACTTTATACAACCACTAAGATACTAACATGGCTATAACACCCCACAGTAATAATTATACTGTACCATAATATCAATAGTAGAATTAGAATAAGACCAGCTGGTACTTGCAGTGATCTTTGGGTCTTTTACTGTAGAAAAAGGACAGTAGAACCTACAGTATCTTACAACACCATTAACTATTGAGAACAACCAATCCATAGATTTTGTGGTTGAATTCATACTCACCACTCTGTAACTGAAATACTTATGTATTGTGATGCTCCTTATTACTAGTAGGGATGATGAACCCTTCCATACTTACTAGTTAAATGAAACGGGTAGATGAGCTAGTTAATGAACTGAAAGAATGTTAATTATTATACTGAATAACAGCTAGGTAAGATTATACAGTGTAAAGTACAAGATAGCAGTGTGTACAAATGCCTAAAGAAGACAAACTGAGCCAACATGAGAGCATAAAATGATGAAACTATAACAACATATTGTGTTGAATTGGCTGCACCACAACAAATAGTACTAAAGATGAACTACAGAAGGTTTAAAGATTTCAAAACCACATTACAAGGTGATACATTGACTTGGTGCACATTATATTTACCTGCTGCAGCGACAAGAAGTGTCATTGTAATAATGAGCTGAAAAGAAAATGCTAAATATGAAGGTAAAAAGGCTAAGGCAGTAGCCTATAATAAGACTTGTTGCTGGATACTTCAGTATCAATCTGCTGAAAGGTAAAAAGAAACTATACACATACTACAGCTATTGAAGTTTTTCCTCATTACTGGTATACTGATAAATAACTTACTATTCTACAGCACCATTTTGAATAAACTTACAGAGGGACCTACTGTAAAAGAAAAGAAAATGGTTTGGAACATTAGCTGTAACTTACATGAGCAGAATCAGTAAAGTATATTAAGTAGGTTACTGACCTAACACAATGTAGAAGAGCAATACACAATATAGATACTTTGTTAGTGTAAATTTACTGTCACAATGACTAAGCACATCTGAGCTATTTTATCAGTCTTAATAATACAGTAACCTGCAGCAGCAATCCATGCAGAGAACCCTGTATGACTATAGACTTGTGTATTACAAATTTTGTACCTTCTTATTACAAAATAGATACACTAACAACTAACTAAACAAGCTGCTAAACGTGTAAGCAGAATCTATAACAACAACAATCTGTATATGAGAGAGATTACTTGCAGATATAGAATGCTTAATAATAATATATATCCAAAAATAATACCGCACTCCAAGGTCTTGAAATGGTGAAAAAAGTGACAAGTTTATTTCAACATTTCGGCACAATAACCCGAGTTATTGTGCCGAAACGTTGAAATAAACTTGTCACTTTTTTCACCATTTCAAGACCTTGGAGTGCGGTATTATTTTTGGATTGTTATGCTATGCTATAACCAGAACCCAGGCGGTTGCCTATATCGCGAGTGCACCAGTACACAGCCATGTGTGAACAAACGGCGCCAAAACCAGTGCAAGTGGTTGCTAGGCAACCAGGGTAGTTGTCAAATTAACTGTGTAACATATATAGTAGAGGTGCAGGGTATGAAGGACATAGAGGACACAAGAAAAGAAGAAATAAAGCACAATAGTACAGAACCGTATCCAAAACGGTATCACCGTGCCCTTTAAAAGCCACATCGTTTCCCTTCATAAACCGTCCAATCAGGACACTCGCCTGGGACATTCAGTCCAATCCTGATGCAGCAGAGAGGCGTGCGCATCCGTGCGCATCTGACTTCAGTATACCGCTATGTTGTTAGGGTCCCGTTGCTTAGATACCCTTGGCAGCAGAGAAGCCGAGCGCCGGTTGTGACAGCCTGCGCAGCTCCCTGCGCCAGCTGTCACCCCTTAAAGCACCGGATCCCTAGTCGCAGGATTGACAGCTACGGTTGTCTTACAGGTAGGGCTTGTTTGCAGGGACAAGGACATAGTACCTCGAGGCAAAATGGCAGTAAACCTTAAAGTGGACCTGTCACCTACACATAAAAAGCTGCATAATGAAAGTCCTTTGCAAATTAAATATGAAACCCCAAAAATATTTTTCATTAAAATATCCATACCTGTTATAAAGGTGTTTAAATATCTAAACTGTCAATCAAATATTACCTGCCCCGCCTCTATGCCCGTGGCATAGAGGAGGGGCAGACAATTACTTTCACTTTCCATTCAGCACTTCCTACATGTCACTGCTCTCCTCACATTCCCTCCTCAGGCTCTATAATTGTATAGGGCACTGCACATGGACATTAGGTCCCTCATTCTGGTGCATACACAAGATTTTGGGGTGATACACAATTTCCCTTAATAAACGTGTCCACAAAATGGCAGCTGCCAGCTTGCTGTGATTGTATAATTCCAAGACAGAAGGAAACAAAATTTAAATAACAAATACAGTGTAAGTAAAGTTTATTTTGCTCAACTAACATGATAGAAAATAATTTGAAATTATTTCTTAGGGTGACAGGTCCCCTTTAATATAAAAGCGGCATACTTCAGTCAAAAACCCACTTGTGACTGCGGGCGGGGTCAAGGCTGCGCGCGCAGCTTATAGTCAGACCATACGTTTGGGGTGATGAGTAGGCACAGGGCATGTACGGTGTCAGAAGAACAAAGTGGAGAAGGTTAAAACAAAGTAGGCAGGAAGCAAAAGAGGTTATATGGAGGACTGCACACACATATGTACACCAATATATTGCATATTATGCTCTAATAATACAAAGGGATGTAAGGGTCTGTATTATAACAGTTCAAATCAGGGGACAAAGGCCAAGATTATTGTCCATTAGTTCACATTACTGGTTAGAGGAAACAGCCCAGTGGGAGAGTTTCGTTCAGCCCCCGTGGGGTAACAGTGTCAAGTCGATGGATCCATTTGGATTCCCGTCTTAGTAGGGCTAAGTCTCGATTCCCCCCTCTAGGAAGTGGGGGCTGGTGGTCGACTGCCATGCAGCAAAATGTGGGCAAAGTGTGGCCCATCTGTAGGAAGTGTCTAGCAACCGGTTGTTTGGCTGTATTTTCTCTTAGAGCCTTACTGATTGCCGATCTGTGGTTAGCGATCCTGTCTTTCAATACAGTGGTGGTCTTCCCCACATAATACAGACCACATGGACATGTGATAATATAGATCACAAAAGAGGAGGTACAGGTAAGTCTATATTGTATTTTAAACCGCTTACCAGTGTGAGGATGTGGGAATATATATATACACACACACAATTATCTTCAGACCAGCACTCCCTTTAAAAAAACTTGGTAATTTTATTATTGCATAGTATCAAATACCCGACGTTTCAGTCCACATTTGGAGCTTTTTCAAGGCTGATACAAAACTTTAAAAACTCACATTAAATAACAAAGTGCTTCATCATAAACCAATCAGTGGCCTCATTCAATTAACATCTCAGTGTGAATCATGTGTTTCAATTAAAACCACATATAGCGAATGTCCATATATGTGAAAACAAACAATTACGTGTCCATCATGTATATATATATATCAACAGTGCATAAATATACATCTATGTATTTCCATAAAAAATATAAATACGTGAATAAATATTTAATATTTATAAAATGCAACCGTGTCTGTGTTATAATTTAAAAAATCAACTTAAAAAATACTTAAAAACATCCACAAGATGTCACCAGTGTGATTCAAAAAGGTTCACGTTACAGTGTCCATAGAATCCAAGTGTAACAAATCCTAAAAGGAAACAAAAAAAACAAAACAATAACTATCACTAAAAATCTTAATTAATACACTGTAACAACCACTGAGGTAAAACGGAACAAATCGTTTGCTAACCTTAATCTGCTTCCAGGAGACATTCAATTTAAAAAACAACTCAAGTTAACTTGTCCATTCATACAATAAGGCATCATACAATTCAACTCATAAATCCAGAACACCTCCCTCTTCAATAACATTTTCTCTATATTGCCTCCCCTCGGGTGAGCTCTAACATGCTCAATGGGCCTTCATCTGAAAGAAGAGGCATCATGTTTGGCCTTGGCCCAATGCTTGGCCTCCGGCTGCTGAGTTATGTCCTGTTTCCCATCAGTTTTACTTCTTCCTCTTCCTATTCGGATCTAATGCCGCCCTTATGCTTGACCTGTGCATGCCTATCCTTTCTTTTAGTGGTCTTATTGTCTTGCCACAATAGAGCAAACTGCAAGGACATTTTATAATATACACCACCATTGCAGTTTCGCAGGTCATCCGCTGCCTCACTGCATATTTTTTGCCCGTGTAGAAGATCTCACTGTCAATTCTGGCCGCCCGTAACATTTGTGACTTGGGCAGTGAGCTCACTAGGTGTGTAGGGTGGTGACTGCTGGAATGTAGTTTGGTGTTCCTGTTAGTCGGCTTGGTGAATATACATGTCTGTAATCTCCCCATATATATATATATATATATATATAATTTACCATGTGTTGGTTTACTGAAGTTGTAGCATTATAAATTGAATTATAATTGATAGTATTAACCAATGAAGTACAAGATGTAACCTGTAACAACAATAATTAATTGCAGATACCAAAGTATGGTTTCTTACTCACCATACCATACTTACTCACCATAGCTCATATTCGGAGTTGTTCTGCACAAAGTTACCTGCACCACATCGGATGCATTTGCAGAGAATGTT
This sequence comes from Xenopus laevis, assembly GCF_017654675.1. NCBI lineage: Eukaryota > Metazoa > Chordata > Amphibia > Anura > Pipidae > Xenopus > Xenopus laevis. The sequence goes on from NC_054378.1 coordinate 132,720,336, forward strand.
GAACCAGGAGCAACATGAATCATTTTGTTAAGTTAGTTACATATGATAGTGCTGAACTGAAGTATGCAGTATTAATACAAAGAAAATGCATTTAATAGAACTGTAGAAACCATCAATAGGGAACTACAGTTTCAAGGATGATATTGTGAAATAAAATCTTGATGATAATCAGATGGTACAAGAACTATGAATGCATGGAATAAATATGCCAAGAATTTGTATATGTATTAAGTATTTAGTAGTAAAATTTGAAAATATGGATAGTAAAATGCATGGCTTCAATTAATGAATAGTTATTTCTGCCATGTGAACTGCAGATTGTCCAGTAATCTGCTTATAGACTGTACATTATATATATATATATATATATATATATATATATATATATATATATATATATATATATATATATATATATATATATATTAAGCTGTTGCATCATGAAAATGAAGAACAGCAAATGTACAGAATATATTATGTAGTTGACAATTATTCTAATATATAACATACAAGTACATACTGAGAATTGTCCTGAATTGACCCATTAACTGCAGAACATATGTTGCACTAAGTAGTTGCAATCTAGTAGAAATATGATTTCATGTGCAACTTTATCATTAATAGTGACACCCAGAAAAAAGATGGACTGCCGAATGCATATTATTTAATGTTGTTTTATATTATTATTATATAATATTTGTACCCAGTAAATGAGCTGGTGAATCTGCACCTATGTATGTACAGTATAGTGATTGCACTCATTATTAGCCTTAGAATAGGTTGTAGAAATGTATATGCATAATATCATACGTCATGATTTGCCTCATGCAGTACATATATATTATGTATAATATAAAAGTAATTTCTACATGGGAAAATGATGACTGTAAATGCACAGTGCATCTGTATATAAATATCTGTATATAAATATCTATACACATCTACCTACACACAGAGTGATTGCACCTGGTAGTAATAAAGAACTACAGAACACCCACCATAATTAAATGGGGATAGACTTAACAGGGAATGCTTAATGTACATTAATATGCTAAGTAATCTCAATCTAGTAGCAATTGTGAATCAAAAATAATGATCACCGGATGCATAAATATATACCAAGTAGCTGCATAGATAATATACTGAGTTGTTGCAGACTATAGATTGTATAGTAGAAACTTGTTGAGAAGCTATTACATGGTATTTACTGAATAGTTGCTTGCATCTTTAAGTATAATGCACTACAGCATACACAGTATTAATATTGATAATATATTTTTATATGACCACATTTATATTCCAATGAGGGACAAATGGTTATGTGTCAGAGTGTAAGAATAATAAAGTCTAATAACAAATGTCCCTATCATTCTGACTCAGCAATAACCAAATGCCCAAGGCAGGAAAGGTGAAGGGAGGGGTGATGTTCCCCCATTTATTATTTCTCTTATTAATGACACCCAGTGATGAGAGTCCACTTTGTAAGTTACTGACAGAATTCAGAGTGTCAGCAGATACGAGATGAGGCCCCTTTGTACTGAAGTGTTTTCTTCATTTACTGATTCCTCCCTGTGTCTGATTTTAACTGATAAAGAACTGCTGAGGGACAGTTGAAAGCGGGAAACGATTTTCAGTTGAAATATCTGTAGTTAAGAACATTAAGTTCTCTTCCAACATTTACGTATATTTAATCTATAAAAGTTGTGAGAAGAGGAGAGTCTATGGCAAAGCCTCATGTTACACTTCGGTGTCACATTGACTCCTTTCCCAAAGCAAAACCATTCTATGTTCTTTGTTAAAACTTAATAAACCTCATTCTATTTGAAACAGCCTTATCTCGATGCTTTGCTTTACACATAACGAGGTCATAGCAATAAAATTAGCAACATATTTGGTGACCTTGACGTGATCATTTTCCGGACGCTGGACACCTGAAATTTTCCAGTTACATTTCTTCAAGGGCCGGTTATCTACAGGATAAACTGATGGTAGTACAAGCGGTCTATCACTGAGGTGCAGTAGCAGACTCCATAGTGTGAGTATTCATGTTTTTCAGCCTGTTCTATTTTGCTCATTGTTTTGTTAAGTGTTGTGTCAATTAGTTCAAATGCTACTCGTGATAGGAATATGCTTTTTCCTTACTGACTATGAAGATTTTCATTCATCCAGGTCATAGTATATCTAGTATAGGTCAATCTAAAAACAACTGGACTTGCTGAGTAATCAATGAAGATGTTTCACTACTCATCCAAGCAGCTTGAACTGAAGAAGCTGCTCGGATGAGTAGTGAAACGTCTTCATTGATTACTCAGCAAGTCCAGTTGTTTTTAGATTGACCTATACTAGATATACTTTTTCCTCACTATTTTTGTCATGTATGTCATTCCTTATCATGAAGCATTAGACTAATCTGTCATAGAAACTACACATGCATGTTGGTTGATGAATGAAAAAGAATCCCTGTGTCTTGAGCTGGATGAATGAGGTTGAGACTGGATACAATAACCAGCATCAGCCTAGTGCGTGAATAGATTTAGCATAACTATAATTTGTACGAAAGTGTCCATGAGGGAATTTGCGGCTCTTTCACAGAGTCTGTTTGTGTTCTAGGATTTTCCCTACGATTCCTGTTTAGGAGGCGACTCCACAGACTAGGGAATGGAAATCTAGGATGTTCCAGAGGGAATTCTTGTAGTGTGTGAAGTTTCCATCACTTTCCCGTCTTTTTGAATCGGCAGATGACAAACGAGAGCCCTAGAAACATTTAGGTGTCCACCATCTGCAACTTCAAATAAGTTCTCTTCCTTTACACTCAGTTGTAAGTTCCACACAGTAAATACCCACTACATACACACTTCCCACTATCTATACTAGGAAGCTTTCTCATTCTTCAAATTAGTAGTGCTGAAGAAGTTGAAAGCTACAGATGTAACTATCTTCTGCCTTACTTCTCTAGGAGGTTTCATTTTTGGTGTCTATTATCTGATAGTAATTATTCCCAATTTTAAAATCCCAAACCCTTCTTAATTACAGAGAAAAGTATAACATCATTTTTACCTGCAGGCGACTCGAGGAGTTTATATGTCTGTTTGTCTCCACTGTTTGTTTTTATAAACAAAACAAATGTTAATAACTCGCTGCTCAGCTTTTTTACATCCTTACATTGTTATATAGGTGTCTTTCTACAGGTCTGTTAGAGCATATTTTGAATGTAATACTTGTGTGTATGTTAGAAAGAAAAGGACTTGACTTGACTTGACGGAAATATGAATTTAATGTGTGTGTAATGAATACATTTGCTATTTTGTTTTTGGTTCTCTTTAATGTTTATATGTTTTAATAGGTACCTCTTGTAATATAATATTTGTTCTATGTGTCTGTCACTGTTATACTAATATTAAATACAAAAATGGGGGGTTGTGGGTGCAAAACCTGAGGCCAATTTCATAACATTTAGAGCCCTGTCTAAATGATTCAAGTAAATATACAAGTGCATGTGATTTTGAAACAGGGTTTTTTTTGTTACAAAGTTATGATCATAATATTGATAAGCCACCATACCACGTCAATGTAAAACCCCACATGGTGGTCCCTAACTTATTAACCTCTAATCATAGTAAAAAAAGGAGTTTTACCTCTCTGTTTAGTTACAATTCTTTATATAAACATCTCCTGTGCCTTGGTTTCAAACTGTGGGCTAAATCCTCCCCCGCCAACTGCTGAGCGGCTTTTAAGAGGGAGAGACCATTTTACGCCCATTTTAGAAAATAAATAAAAAAATAGTAAAGTGGTGTAATTAAAAACAAAGTGGAGTGATATGTGCAGTTGCACAATAGTGTGTATTTAGCACACAGTTGGAAACCAAGGCACAGGAGATGTTTATATAAAGAATATTAGTGTTGTCTCTTTAAATGTTCTCTGTTATAGTTTTTGTCTCATACTAACTTTACTTTTAGTTTCTTATCTTTATGGGTCAGATTGATAATTCTTTTAAGTGTATTATGTTTTACTTGTGATCTGAAACAAAACCACTTTCCATATCTAACAATCCTCCTAGATATACTAGTTGAGTGCCCAAAACATTTACGTTTCAAAGCCTTTGTTTAGTGTCACAAGGGACAAAACTGCATTTTCCTGGCCAGAATGCGATAGTTTTCTCTCCTCTCACAACTTGAAAGTCTGCTGTGACAGATCAAGTATATGTGTAAGAGCAAATATTTTACTATACACATACGCATTCCATGAGATCTAGCACTTATGCCAACCAATAGAAAGTGATATTCAGGGGCGTAACTACAGAGGAAGCGGCTGCAGGGGGGCCCCGGAGGTACAGGGGCCCCCATGAGGCTCTCATTGATGAGCAATTTCAACATATATTGGTAAAACAGGACAAACACTGGATATGTTGGGGGCCCTAAAATTAATTTGCTGTGGGGCCCAGTAACATCTAGTTACACCACTGGTGATATTTCTCACATATTCTTCAGCTGAGCCATTACACCTATTCTCTGCTCCTTGCTCAGTAGACCTAGATCCAGTCCTTAATATGGATACTTAGGAGCAATTAAATGCCAACTTAAATCAGTTATACAATATTTCAGATGCTTAACTTCTCTCGCTGACTCAGTATCTTTTAACTACAGCTAGTATTTTTTTTAACTTTGCCGTTTCATATTCATCTGTATTTTTTCTGTATCTCCTCAATCTGGATCTTTTCACCAACATGAAGGTAATATTTCGTATATTATTATAGTAATACATTTGCAGTACAAGAGGGGAGTATAATTGGTGTTAGTATTTTTTCTAATTAAATAACCTTCAGTTCATAAAAATGCAGCTTATGTGCTTGTGCCGCTGCTACAGAAAAAAATCTCCCGTAATCATCGCACTTGTGTATCTTGTATCACACGTCTGCAAGTGTAAGAAAATGCAGAAGTGACTTAATGGATTTATTGTTCATTTCATCTGATAACCAGTCATTTCACTACCAAATTTGTAGAAATAAATGATGCTACTAAAATGGGTCTATGTCATTCTCATTTAGGCTAAATATATAAAAATGTTATTAAATGTTTTTCCTAGTTAGGATTAATTAAAATTGTTTTGTTATAAGAAGGAAACAGTACAGGTTGTATTTGACAGTTTACACAATTAAAAAAGGTTTTATAAGGAAAGTTTCCTGTAATTACTTAATTGTATTATTGCCCCAGGTCCTCAGCTCTATATGTAGCTGGTTGTGTGTAAACGGCACTGACATGAACAAAATGATAGACCCCATAATAATAGGACTTTGTCATGTGCTAATATTAGTATTGAATAGAGTCGAGATGCCAAGACTAGTCCCACCCATAATATTAATATCTATAAATCTATCACTGTCATAAACATAGAGGTTGTCCAAATAAATAGAGTAACTGACCAACATAGTGTGACTTTAGATTAGTATGTGTTCTGATAGGAGAAAGAAGGTTGTACTCATATTGTTTCTGAAATGTTTGTTGAATGTCATATAGTCAAAGTTTTAGAGCTGCAACAATAAGTGTAATCTTTTTATAGAAGAGTTCAGTTATTCCAAATGATTAGGTAAAGTTTATAGCTGGTTAAAACAATTCCATTGGAAGTTTCATTAAGTCTATCCAGGTCATCTTAGCATTAATACTTGCTCTATATTTCTGCTTTGTGCTATAATTATGGGGAGGTTTGAAGAAAAAAGAATAATTTTATTAAAAAAAAAAAAAAAGAAAAAAAAAAAAAGAATAATTTTTGCTATAAAGATGCAATATGCTCAGTATTATTCAATTCATTTTTGCTGAATGTTATGTTTTTATCCATATGCAATGTTTTCTTTCAAACGTATAATATGTTTTTGCATATATATTTTCTTTAGCCCTATATAACATGATAGCATATAGATATCCACATTCAAATATAGTTGGCAACAGGAAACCTCACAAAAATATCTCAGCCAAGTTATTTCCTCAAAACAGGATTTACTTTTAGACCCTTTAGCCTCCTGTTTTTCTTCTCTGATCTCAGTTTGAAGTTTTCACTTCTGTGACTGGTGCTGCCATGATGTTTAACTGTAACTCACAAGACCTCTGTTTTCATTATGACAAACCCTCCCTTGTTCTTAGGGTCCCTCTCAGTAACCCTTAAAAAGCTAACGATAGCGTAATATGAAATGCATTTCTGCGTTTCAAGAGAGGATATGATAATATATTTTTATATGAGCACATTTATATGAGAACAGCCTATTCCAATGATGGACAAATGGTTATGTGTTAGAGTGTAAGAAAGTCTAATACAAATGCCCCTATCATTCTGACTCAACAATAACCAAAGGGAAGGGAGGGGTGATGTTCCCCCATTTATTATTTCTCTTATTAATGACACCCAGTGATGAGAGTCCACTTTGTAAGTTACTGACAGAATTCAGAGTGTCAGCAAATACTAGATGAGGCCCCTTTGTACACAAGTGTTTTCTTCATTTACTGATTCCTCCCTGTGTCTGATTTTAACTGATAAAGAACTGCTGAGGGACAGTTGTAAGCGGGAAACTATTTTCAGTTGAAATATCTGTAGATAAGAACATTCAGTTCTCTTCCAACATTTACGTATGTATGTGTACTCCCATTTTAATCTATAAAAGTTGTGAGTAGTGATGGGCGAATTTGCGCCGTTTCGCTTCGCCGAAAAATTCGCGAATTTCGCGCGAAATTCGCGAAACGGCGCCAGCGCCCGTTTTTTGACGCCGGCGAATTTTTTGACACGATTCGCGAATTTATTCGCTGGCGGCGAAACGCGCAAATTCCCGCGAATTCGCACCTGGCGAATAAATTCGCCCATCACTAGTTGTGAGAAGTGTCTTTGGCAAAGCCTTTGGTGTCACATCGAATACTTTCCCAAATCAGAACCATTCTATGGGGTCCGTTTACTAAAGTGCGTTAAAAATATTCGCACAATATATAGACAGAATTTTCGCCAAATATGTTATCGCCAGTTTACTAAGCTGCGGTAAATATAAATTTGCGAATTTTCTTGCGCAATAATTGTTCGCCAGTTATCGCATTTGCTGAAAATAACGCTACGTACACATTAACGCATGGTTTACTAAACAGCGAAATGTGCTAAAGACAAAATTAACGCCAGAATATTCGCAAACTTTTACCGCCACATATGAAGTGGCATAAAAGTATTTTTCTGCCAGAAAATTCTCAAGGGGCAGGAAATATCCCATAATAATGTTTTTTTTTTACCCATCATTCTTTGCTGACAGGAGAGAGATCTGTAGCTATTGCTGACAGGATGTTTTGGCTTCTGCTTCTATCTGGTGCAACAGCAGCAGTTTCAGCTCAGAGGCGTATTATTGGCAGCGGCATCACAGTCCAAGGATTCGTCAGCCTCTACACTTTTTGGTTTCATTGGGATTGGCTACATTAAACTGTGCATTTCTATGAAGCAAAGAGATTGACTGGTATCATTTCCTATGATTCTATTGGCAGAAGAGTTTATATGATGCAGACATGTTTGATTGGTATTACTCTGGTGATGTTGTTGGATGGTATAATCATCAGTCAATAAAGTTTATAAGTTTTGAAGATGCATTTCTGGCCATAAATGTCACAGTAAAAATTGCCATAATAACCGCCATAAAACAAGACTATTTTATAGCATAAATATTCGCAAAAACGTAATTTTTCGCCAGAAAATTCGCAACTCGCTAAAATTACCGCTAACGTAAGCTGGTTCCTTAACGTAGTTACCGCAAGTGATCGCAATGACTTCTGAGCGCATCGCTGTATAGTAAACTTAGTCGCTGCGAATATTCTGGCGTAAAAATATTCTCAGCGATAACATGCGGAAACTTAAAGTCAGATTTACCGCACTTTAGTAAACGGACCCCTATGTTCTTTGTTAAACTCAATAAACCTCATTCTATCTTTGAGTTTTGCTTTCCATATAACGAGGTCATAGCAATAAAATTAGCAACTATATGCTGAGTAGGTTGCAACACTGTAATATGATGACTACAAATGTGCAGCATTAGATATTGAGGATTTGCAACATGGTAGTAGTGAAAAATGTCCAGTATTAAACTATTAGTTGCTCCATGTTGCCATAGTGGGCTCTCCTGTCTACTTAACCACAGCTCTATTAGATACAGTAAATGAGCCTGGCATCTCATATTCTACCAAATAAACAGTTATCACATGTATAAAGAGATACTGACAGTATAATCTACTGGTGACAACCTGGTAGCACAATAACTTCAGAGAGACAATAATATAACACACTGATTGCAACAGTGACCACAAGCATGAGATGTTACTGTGTTGAGTTGATTTAACCTGTCCATATAGATCAACTGTTGATATAAACAATATGAACATATTGAATTTACATGTGATAATATAAATATGGAGATGCAAACAAGCCTCCAACTCACATTAGTAGGAATACAACGTGCAAGTCCTAGTCCACCAAAGACAAAGGTGATTATATCAGAATAGATAATGGCTTGCCTAGCCCTGGAATAAAGGGATTCATACCTGTAGTCTGTATACAACATACGTTGTGCTTATACACACCTTGCAAACTACAGGCAAATCCAAGATGAGTCAACTGGAAGAGGATCAGGCAATATAGACCTATGATTCAGTTAATGTCTCCTCTGTTAATAAGATGAATTATCTTGTATACTATAGGCAAATCTAGTAAGCTGTATGAGCTGGAAGGTAATCAGGCAATATATGCACAATAGCTTGTGCTCTACAGGCAAATCTATTAAGCAGAATCAGCTGGAATATGGTAATATGGACCTAATAATCAGTTAGGTACTCTTCTAACAAGATGCAAATGACCTTACACACTGCAGGCAAATCCAATAGGCTGGAAGGTAATCAGGTGATATAGACCTATTTCTCAGCTCTGTGTTTTCTTAACTTGATGCAAATTATTTTGCACACTGCAAGCAAATTCAATAAGCTTGAGGTAATCATGTAATAGAGACCGACTCTTTAGTAAGGTGCCTTACCCTGCACACTGCAGGTAAATCAAATAAGCTGAAAGGTAATCAGGCAATAGAGACATAATCTTTAATTAGATATTTTCTTAACTTGATGCAAATTATCTTGCATACTGCAGGCAAATCCAATAAGCTAGAATGTAACCAGTCAATACAGTTCTATCTTCATTTAGGTGTTCTTTCTGGGATCCAAATTACTAGACTCTGAGATTCACATAATGCAGGTTCCTCCCAAGATGGTGAATTTCTCAAGATATATCAAAGGCTCTCTGATATTCTCCTGCAGATCTCCCACTTAACTAGAACTTGCTCCCAGTACCCATAACTGCGGGGAAGGAAAAATCATTGTTTAAAACACTCTGTGGCATAGAAATTTGCCTATGGAAGTTCAATACTCATTGTATTACCTAGCAGGCTTCAAGCTATTAAACAGAGCGTACCTGAGAAGAGCACTTGTCCTCATTTGCATTCACAAATCATTTGGAATACAACCATTGACTTACTGTGCGAGTTCAACCACCATTTGGCTTACTGCGATGTAGCAGCAATGGAAGGCCATGGTCTGGATAGGAGACTCACAGGATATATTTAGTAAACCCTGGAGCTTTAGCAGTCAAAGGTTGGAGGCCCTGCTGGTATTGGGATGAGCTCATGTGCTAGAAAATAAGGAGGGATTGCTGGGGTTGGAGTTTCTTGCTATTTCCGGTGTGTCACGTGACCAAGGATTAAACCATTAGTACCCACTGCCATGTGAAGTACAGGACAATGGTGAGATAGTAATATTGGAAATTGAACAGAATCTGGATAAAAGATCCAGTGATTTACTATTTGAGAGAGAGGGAGAGTCTGAGCACATAGGGAAGATGTTAGTGAAAGAAGCCTAGAGATAGCAAGGTTGTGCAAATTGTTTACAGGTATCTTAAAGGTACATTTATATGATGGATGTGGTGTCAGACAAAAGGTATTAAGGAGGCAAAGCAGTAAAATTCAGAGGTTGGCCCAGAAGTCGATATATGACAGCAGTGCAAAATGATACAGAGGTAAAGAGTCTAATGCAGTGAGACTCAAATGAGGAAAAAGACACAGAAGAGAAATGTAAAAGTAAAGGAGGAAGAGAGAATTAATCACACCCAACCCCCTATGAGTAAGGTGTAGGCCCCAATAGGAGAGGACACCTGGTAATATAGTAATATATATTCATATATGGTAAATATGAATGAAGAAAAGGAGTTTCCTGGAAAAACAAAAGAATACTTTGTATAATTCATATGTTAAAAGTGAGAAGAGGAGAGAAAAAGAGAGAAGGTAAAATGTCTATACTTTCCTAAATTGTTGGAATAGGAGGAAGAAAACCTTTTTAGAAGGAAAAAAGTGCAAATAGGAGAAATACAGGATAAAAAACTTTTTTAGTATGGAGTTAAAAAGTAACAGCTACAAACCTGTATCAGATGGGTCAATGATGTTTGCAGAGAATCCAGTGCCTTTAGCCTTGTCTGTGCCTTGTCCAACTGCCGTGTTTAACTGCCATATAGTAACACTTGTGAAATATTAGCACTTAGGAAATGTTAGCACTAGTGCCATGCCCCTGACACTAGTGCCATCCCCTAGATTGAGTGTAAAATTATAAGCAGATAATTTAGAAAACCAGAGCCTAATTAACTAATTAATCAATAAAACAGAGATCAAACAGCAGAGTTTTAAAGACCCAAGAACCAAGTTTGGCCATATAGAAAAACCCTGTACATTTACCAATTACAAATGTGTGCATGAAATAGCTCTCACAAATAGGCCTAACAAACAACTAAAAACATCATA